>NW_009624980.1:0-25322 GCF_000690535.1 Cariama cristata | reverse complement strand
CTTACCAGGAGGAGATTGCTTTTCCTTGGAGCAGACCCATATGCCTTTTTCTTCCTAACAGATGTACTACCAGACAAACAGACTGGTGAAACGGAGCTTGTTCCTTAAAGGTGAACTGAAACGCTTATCTACCATGTGTAAAAAACAAAGTCTGCTTCTTTGAACCACACACTTTGTGTATTTGATGCGGCCGCACCACGATCATCCTTGGAAATGCAACAAGACGGATGAGAAAGAGATTTACGGGCACAATTTTTGAGAGCTACGGTAGCTCAGAATTATTGAGTTTCTCCGTTCAGGGCAATGTGAGAGGCCACCCTAAGTCTGATGCAATTTAAACCGCTCCATCGATCATGCTGGACACCCTCTAATGTGTATCATTACGGCCCTACTGAACCCAAGAGATGTTAGGCGGGGAGGAGGATGAGGTGTGCTCTATTACGCTTGCCATAAGCCTGTCCTCCCTCACCGCACCACGTCCTCAGCCGACGCAGACCGGCGGAGCTCTGGGGCAGTTAATGGGGTTTGTGTCAGTTTTCACCATTCGAGGATCTGGACAATCATGTTTATTGCAGCAGCTCGGAAGGTTTAGTCTTTTGTTTTTAACAACGCCTACGGGGTTTAATTCTCTGTTCTGCCTGTGTGACTGCAAGCAAGTCCCCTGTCACTCAGGCTCTTCTTCTTGTGTGCAGTCACGTCTGCATCCCCCCGTCCCGGGGTACAGCCCCAGCTGAAGGCTGCTCCCTGTCCTCAGGCATGAACAGCTGGGAAACCCTCAGTAGATCAGCACCAAATCCCGAAAACCAGACCGCGTGAGAGACCGCGGTACAGCTACACCGCTCGGTGGTGGGCACTACCCGAGACCTGAAGTTACCACCAATGGGTGGATGTGGTATCAGTCCCATGCAGGTCTCATCATACACGTCAGAGAGAGACAAGGTTTTCCCTACGTCTCCTAGCACACTTCTGAACTAACACAGGTGACCCAGGCAAAACACCGGTACCAAAACCAAACCCACCATGGACCCCAAACAGGGTGCACGCTGTCGCTCCTTCCACAGCACTTTCCTTCTGCTCCTTCTGTTTCTGAGGTCTTAGGTTTTAAAGGTGATGCGAACTTTGTAAGAATTTTGGAGTCCTCATTGTAAAACCATTTTTCATTCTTTGGCTTACCCGAGATATATTTCCCATGATCAGCTTCAGGTGCTTCTGGGCAAGTCAGAGTTTCTCATAGTGGTATAAATAAATATTTTTTGTGGTACACTCGTGATTGATCATCATCTCCATTTGTGTATTTATGACTGCGACAGTTACAGAGCTTGCACAAGAAGACACATTTTTTAATGATGTTTACAGTCATTTCAACAATCATAGTTATATATAGCTACATATTTGAAAGTCCTAAATAATAAACAGGTTACAGCTCACATAAGAAGTAAAATGAAATGAAAATATAAACTAGAATCACATGCATCATCTGAGGACTTAGCCCTTAACAAATACCTGGCATGTTTTGTACATCTGATAGGTAGGTACACATTTTAAAGGCATTATATATTTGAGTATAGATAAGCAAAACAAATATAAATATGTGTGTATCTATTGGACGTAAAAATATGTAATGCAACGTACCACAATACACACATGTGCAAGCGCAGGCGTGTACCTTTCATGCATGTCCACACGTTTGGTACCATAACCCTTTTGGATCCTTGCGTCTGGAAGGTCTGTGTCACGATAGCCCTCGGGAGCCTACGCCAACGTAGCTGCCACGCTGGTGCATGCCAGAGGAGCTGCTGGCACTGCAAGTCCTCTCGGACACGGGAGCTGCCAAAGCAGCAGAGAAACCCGTGGGCTGTGCTGAGGGGTGAGGGACTGGAGAAAGTCCTTTGGTGTCCAGGGGGCTGGGCAAGGGCACCCACAGGCATTTGGGTCCTGTGGAGGGGGCTGCGTGCTGGCACGGAGGGGCTCGCGCTGGCAAAGCTGCAAGCAGGGCTCGCAAGGTGAAGCAGGGAGAGGAGAGATAGCTGGCGTAGCATCACGCCACGTTCTCTGTTTTGTTTCTAAAGTAAGGGGCAGAAGGTGTTAGATAAAGATGGGACTCGACTGAGCGCTGACTCTGGGCGTGCGAGCCATCCGGCTCTGGGTCTGCATTCGGTAGCTGGGACCATGTTCAGAAATCATTCCATTAACGCCCACGAAGGTTGCAGTCCTTCACCTCTCAGTCACCTTGAGGGAAGCACGAGCTCCACTGAGGCCGACGAGGGTTTGTTGTGGCCCCCCCTGAGGAAGGGCAGCCCCCGTCTCCTCCCTGCGGGCTTCCCCTGCCTCCCACCTACACCCAACAGCGGAGAGGATCTGCAGGCAGATGCTGCCTTGCTTCTGCCAAGCTCCTGCCGCCGGCTCCTGCTCTGGCGACTGCTAGCACAGCACAGCACAGCACAGCGTGCGGCATGGCACGGCATGGTACCGGGCAACGGATGCTGCTCCTTGCAGAGCTTCCCACCCCGCTCCCTTCCCTCTTCCCCTGCCACCAGTTGCAGCCAGCACCTCTCTTCCTGAGTCTAAAGGAAAAATATTTTTGCAGCCATACTTAGCTAGACTTGCTACAAATATTCCCAGGGATGCAAAGTTTTTCCTTGGCCGTTCTCCGATAATCTGAGGGGTGTTGCAGCTGTTAGCCCTTGATGCCAGGGACCTCGTGCAGGCAGTGGTGGAGACCGTTCCCCTCACACCCCCCCACTAGCGTGGCTACAGGTGCTGACCCTCAACCGCAAATGCAGACTGGGGTATCTCCCCAGGAACCCTCCTTCTCTGTAACGTTGGTTGCTCACACTGCCTGGAAACCGAAGCTTCAGGGCCATGATCGTTACTCGTGTCCCCACGACTGTGGTGTGTGTCAGTGGAGTGTAAATGACCCAGGCGAGAGTCCAGGAGCAGCTGGATCCCAAAAAGCAGATCTACAGCATCTGCTGTGCAGGTTCTCTCTTCAGCGCTGAGCAGCCCCACCTGTAGCCTGGGTGATGTCCAGGCTTGGTAGGAAAACAGCTGCTGGTGCTGGTGCTGGTGCTGGTGCTGGTGCTGATGCTGAAGAAGGAACTGAGCTCTGCCAAAAAGCCAGGCCTAGCCGAGAGCCGTTGAATGACATGAAAATGTAACTCAAGGCTTGCGAGCGGGATTGCACGTTGTAGACCCAATTCCTTTCACCTTGTTCAAGCAAGAAGACCCATTAAAATGAAAAGAACTGGCTGTGCGTGCACATGCATTTTCCTTTTTTGATCAACTACCTCTTTGCTGATACACCTGGTAGAGTGTTTGAAATCCCTATAAATGTTAGATGTCCATGATAAAAGACAGTGCCCTTATTTGGCCCGTGGCCATTTTCCATGTTTATTTGCTTATTTATTTCAGTTAAGTGCAACACGCCAGTTGATGCGCAACACCCGGGTGCCGCAATACGGCTCTGGGTTGCCTTGGCAACGGGTGGAAAGGGTTTTGAAGAGCCAGAGAGGCCCATGCTAATGAAAACAAGTATTCAGGGGGCCTCTTCTCCAGGTGGGCGAGAAGAGGCTCCCCGCTGCGCTCCCTCGCCCAGCCCGCTTTCAAATAGTCTGGTGCTTTAAACAAAAGCTACAAAAAACAACAACAACAAAAAAGCCCACCACCCAGCCCCCTCTGCTTTTTTTTCCATGCTAAAACGCAACTACTGATTAAAAGTTCTGAGGCAGTTCTTTGAAGCCTTTCATTAATAGGTTTCCTTTATGAATCCAAATTAGACGGTCAATGCATTTCCTTCCCCCCCCCAAAAAAAAAAAAGGCAAGAGCACTATTATGGAAATGGTTGTTGTTTTGTTGTTGTTGTTGCTGCTGCTGTTTTTTACATGTTTAATCTCCCACATGTGCACCCGTGCCAGATGGCATTGCCCGTAAGATGGGAGATAATCTTTGCACGCCATCCCTGGTCCCCGGGCTGCTGCAGGCTGTGGCTCTGGTTTGGACATGGTGGAAACCGTGGGCTTCGTCTTGGGCTCTGTGGGATAGGGCTGACCCTGCCTGGGCTCAGCACCCACAGCTCCCACTGAAAGTCTCAGGTAAGGGTGGGCAGAGGGCGAGTTATTCACAGAGGTCTTGTAGGAGTGAGGCCATGGTACTGGATGCGTGGGGAGATCTCCCCACTCGAGGAAGTGGGTCTTCTGGAAAGACATCTGGGCACCCATGCTCAAGAAATTGAACAGTCATGGGGAATATCTGACCCTATGTAATTGTCTCTTTTGGAAACGTGAGGAAAAGGGTAAGGAATGACAGTAGGGGCTGAGCAGCAGTATAGCCACCAGCGTCAGTGAGATTCCCGTGTGTCCTGCTTCCCCTGCGGCTGTCCAGCAACTGCTGGGTATTCCCAAGGGCTCAATGAGGTGATGCCTGTGGGATGTGCAAAGGGATAAGTATGTAAATATGGGGATGAGATGAAAGGGGAAACATCCAATGAAGTCTTGAACATAGGCTGAAGGTTGCTCCAGGCTGGTGATGGTGGATAAGGAGGTGAAGAACTTCTGGACATCAAGGCCAGCAGAAGGGCACTGTATGATAATCTGGGGCGATAGATTTCTGTTCCTATTTCTGCTTCCCTGTGAGCTTTTTTTGTGCAGGGCAGAACACATTCTTCTGTGGACAACGATAACCAATGCTTTTTAATGCACAGTTGGGCTCACGGTCCAAAGTCTGAATTTGTGGCACAAAATTGCAGGAAAGAGAGAAGTGGCGGCTGGGAGTGAAGCAAACCTCTGTAACGATGATACTGAAGCAAGAGACGTGGTGTCCAGCAGGCCAACAAGGAGGTACCCACAGAAAGCCACGGAGGGAGATGCCCATCTCCCCTGCCATGGGCAGTACCGTTGGCACACAGCTGGCAGTGCCGCGGCAGGCAGCGGCTCCAGCAGAAGGTCTCTTCCACCTCCGCAGAAGCAGTGGGAGGTGGCTGCCTATTTGGACCGGTGAAACGTCACAGGCTCCGAAGAGAAGAAGTTGGGATAACTGTCCCTTTCAAAAAATCTGGAACCAACCCAGACCATGTGAGGCTGGGGACAAGATCCCACGAGTCGATGGCATAGCTTCCAGTGTTAAACAAAACAGATGTATATTTTTTGGTAGGACTCTTCACCACTTGTAGGTGACTCAGTGCCAGGATCTGACTCATATTGAAACAGCATTACAGCGAGACAAAGAGACTGTATAACACACCACCGGGCTTCGGTCTGATAATATGTTTTACTCTGCCCCGAACTGCAGTGAAGCTTATCACCAAGAGCCGTGACGTACTGGTCAGCGCGTTAATCTAAGCAAAGGGGAATGAAGCTGGAAACGTTTTCCCTCTGCTGAGGAGGGAGATAAGAATAACTATGACAACGTTCCTAAAACATTTGTTGAATGTTTCGTTCTAAAATGAAGCATACCAAAAAAGAAGGCAGCGCCTGAATGGTGAGTGGGGGGTCCGGAGAAGACCCTGCTCCTTCTAGATGCCTCCCCGGGAAAAGCGACATTGCAGCCGAAATGCCCACACGTAGTTTTAGGGTGCCTGAAGTCTTTGGGTCACCAAGCTGCAGCAGGGCTCCCTTCTGGAGGCAGGACGTTCAAAACTCTGGAAAACAGGTCTCTTTCAGGAACACGAGAACCTGAGGATCCTCAAAACGTGAACTTGCATTTGAGATTACAGGCAACTGTGATTTCAGTGGCAGTAAGTTACAGCCTGTGAAAAACTGCCTCTGAATTGGGACATTTCTGGAAATTTTTGTAATCCCCATCTGAGCTGGCTCTGAAATAGGCCAAGAAACGAATTCATCGAAGCACGTGGGGTGCCTGCAGGGAAGGTTGACTGACGTGATCGCAAGGACATCCGCAGTGCGTCACACCTTTCATTTGGCAAGTGCCACTGTTACAGCTCTGCCAACTTCTCACGTCCACAGTGCGATGCCGGGAGCGGTGGTCCCCTGTTCTGCACCAGCGTCAGGGGTTGCACGGCTCCAGCCAAGCACAGAGCTGGGAAATGAGGCCACGAGCCGCTGCTGCTCTTCTTGTCGGGGGGGCATGGAGCAGGGCTGACCCATCCACTGCCCTGCCAAACCTCTGCGAGACCCTGAATTGTTCCTGCCTTGGGGTACGCTGCTGGGCTGCCCCTCTTGGACAACCTCACGCTCTGCAGCCTTGCTCGTGGGCTGAGGTGAACAGCCAACATCTGTATTTACTTTTTTGGGGTATGGCAAAGACGTCTAACTGCACCCACAGTGTATTTCGGTGCAGAACTATTTAGCGCTTATGTTACAGAATCTAAAGCGTGATTTGCTCCTTGTGGCTCCTAAAATCTGCAATATAGCCCTGCCAATGAAAACCTAGAGACTTGGCTATGCAAGGAAACAGCTAGCTCAGCAAAAACAACGGCCTGCTGTTGTATTTGCAATGAAGAAGCAGAAAAACATCCACTACCCACAGAAATGCTGCTCCATTTTGTTCTTGAAAGTGGCAATTTAGAATTAAAGGCAGCTGAATTACATGGGCAACATGGGAAGAATTTGTTTTATGTGGGAGCTGCTACAAATACACAACTTGGCCGTAAGATTTCCATATTGATCGCAGTAACCTGCCCGGGTCACCTTGCTCTAACCAGTTATGGGGATAATCTGACAGTCTGGTAGCATACTCGTTTTATCTGCAGTGCTCCACACAAGCACTCCTAAACCATCCACTACCGTAAAGCAGCTGTTCTAATGCCCTTAGTCATTGCTGTAGATGATTCCCCAAATTGCACTGGAGTGTAAAACAGAGAGAAAGGACATAAAGAACTGGATACGTCTCATTTGTACTTACCATGGAAATTATTTGAAACTGTTGTCTTCACTGTTTGGTTTTGGGTTTTTTTTGTGGAAAGCACCACAGACTTAACGGCATGCAGCTTCACTGGTAAGAGAATCCTTCGTCTCTAGTTCACAATATATAAATGGCAAGGTATTTGATTTGTGTCACCTATAATGTGTTTCATCTAGGTAGCTGAACGCTGATGTTATTGTATGTACAATAAGACTGGGCAGGAGCCCCGTTTGGTATCAATGCCAGGAAGTTTGCTGGAAACATGCTGGGTCAGATACATCCCTGCACAGAGACACATAAATTGGCACTAAGAGTCCTTGAACTGGAGGAGAAAGGTCTTCTTCTAATGTCAGGATGTTTAGGAAGGGTACAATATGCAGCTGTACAAATGTGCATGTAAGAGCCCAGCGCAGAACTGGAATTGCTGTTATCCCCTTCTCGTCGGGGACTCGGTCTAGCAGTGCCCTGCAGCTAGAGAGGGCCTTGGAGGTAGCCTTTGGCTGAAGGGGTTCATACACCCCCTTTACTATGACATATACGTGCCTACACATCGCCGGGGCAGAGCTGCAGCCCCTGTAGCAACACGGTAAACCTCTGACGGTGTAGGCAGTGGTATGGTACAAACACTGCTTGTTTAGACCTCACAGCACTGATTTGCAGTAGGTAAATTCACGCAAAGTATGGCTTGCTTCTGATTCCCTTTCGTATGGTTGGTGGTCCCTACGGGAAGGAGCAAGCCTTGCGGTCCGTAAGGTTGGGGTGGAAGCTGGGCATTGCAGAAGACGAATGATAACGGGTGGATGGGATGTGGTTTTGTTCTTCCCAGGTCTTGCCTCTTCCTCGCAGCTGCCAGATGCTTGCTTGTACTCTTTTGGCAGTGATATCAGCATTATCCAGTCCAAGGTTTAAAAAAAATGTGAATGACACATTTCCCCAAATCAAAACATGGGCAGTGAATTAGATGAAATTCAATAAATGGAAGGTTCATTTCCCCTCAGTACTAAAGGAATGCCATGCCATACTAAAGGAATGTTCCAGGTTTGAGCACTGGGCTTCAAGAAAGATGTGAAAAAAATGCAGAGGGGACAGTCTTAATAATCAAAGATCTTGAAAACATGACTTGCGAGGAAAAGCTGGAAAAAACACTCTACTCCACCGCTGTGGCAGGTAGAACAAGAAGAAATGGGTTTAAATTGCAGCAAGGACAGTTCAGGCTAGATATTAGAAAGCATTTTGTAAGAGCAGGGCTGCTGTAAGAGCTGGAGTAGATTGTCTGGGCAGTGGTCCAGTCCTCTGTGGAAGGGGCTTAGGAGCAGCTTGGACAAACGTGCGTGGGAAAAGACACCGGCATAGCTAACCCGGCCTTGAAGAAGCCACACTGACTGCAAATGAAGTTGACTATTCAGCTGGGAAGGAGCTGAGCGGTTCGTAATAAAAAGGCTGTGATTTCAGTATTTCAGCAAGAAGTGAGCTTCCAAGGCTTGCATACATCCATTGCATACATCCAGACTGTCCTGGGCTCGGTTCTGCCCGGTCCTGCATGCGATTTCTGTGTCAGCAGAAAGGCAGCCCGGCTCGCAGGACGCACCTCTTCCTATTGAGGGAGGGCACGGATGCTGGTGTTTTCCTGCCTGATATTTCCTTTGGCACGTCACAGGTTTTTCTGCAAGCTAATTGCATGCAATAGCTTGTGCTGGGGTATGCAAGGCTCACTGTCGATGGAAAGTATCTTCATTTAAACTGATAATGTGGAGCCTCAGTTGAGCTGACACTCACTTTTAATTACTTTTGGCCAATTCCCTGCCCCGTGTTGAAGCAAGTCAAACCTGCACTGCACCTCAGGAGTCAGCAAAGAGGGTAAGAGAACTCCTCGGGATGCCATCTGATGAATCGACTGAGGGACTGCCTTGCTGGGAACAACCCCCGGTGTCCTGAGATGGGATGGAGACCCCTTCTCCTTCCTCCCCATCCTCTTGCCCCTGAGGCATGGGGAGGAAGAACGACCCAGAGAAAACCAAACCTACGGATGGCAACCACTTCTGCACCCTCCTCTGACGCTCCCCTCCTTTGGAGCGGCCTTCCCATGTGAGCTCTGGGGTCACCGGGAAATACGGGACATAAAGTTTTTGGGATAGGACGGGTATGAAAAACCCCATAGGGATAAACTCTGCTGAATTAATTTCGATTGTTTCCCCTGCAAAGCTCCCCTCGAGCGCCAGGCGAGCCCCCAGCGAGGTGATGGATGAGAAGAGCGGGGTGACCGGAGGTGTCCGGCACCCCCTTCTCAGTCTGGTCACGCAGCCCGTGTTTAAATTTTCTCCTCGCCGCCCCGCAGTGTGTAGCTAAACTTAGCTCTCAGCCACAGCAGATCTCAGGTAGGCCACAGCAGCACTTAATTCAAAAGAAAGTCTGTTTCCTGTACAGGCTGGTGCTCAAAATATCATCAGAGGAAGATGAAATAAATTAGTCGTTAATTCCTGGTCACCATATTGTAAGGGAATTACTATGGCACCAGAAAGATTCAGGAAAGAATTGGGAAGGTTAATTTGAAAACTAAGATGTGAAGCTTGTGAGGGTAAAAAGAATTGGTTATATATGGACCAAAATTATAAAAAAAAAAAAACAGAGATAAATAGGTTTTCTTAAGAGAATACTAATTGAAGTATGTAAAGAACCTAATGACTAATTTCAGCCACGGTTCATACTTTCATTCCATTGCAGATAAGCACAAATGGAAATAAAGTCAAAAGCGACTGAGGGCAGTGCCAAGAAGCACTTCCTTACACAAGCAGTAATTGGAGAGCGAGGTGACCTGTGAGACAGTGTCATGAGACAAAAACATCAGTGTAATTAAAAAATCACTTAGATGCACTACGAGGAGAAAGGATGAATGAACTTTGGCACAAAATGCCTCTCCCAGCCCGCCAGGACATGTGCTTGGACTTCCACAGTCACGCTGGTTTGAAGCCCTCTAAGTCCTACCACAAACCCCCTCAGGGGAGTGGAAATCACTCTTCTGGGCTGTGGCTTCCAATTGCACAGAAAATGTTAACATCGATGTAATGGGACTGAGGTCAATCATTTCTCATCGCGGATGGGAAACGGATGGTTTTCTGAAACGCAAACCCATGCAGTGTGTGGGCAGAGGACATCTCAAGCGGTCTTGTCGGAGAGAGGTGGTTGTCAGCCCCATCCTTCACCCACTGGATGGGGGAGAAGGGATGAAGCCACGCCGCTCCTTGCTGCTGAATCACTGGCGATGGGAACGCCGTCGGCTTCACGTCCAGACTAATTGCATCTTTGTGCTCCTGCCCGTTCACGCAAGCAGCAAAACTGAACTCTTCCCCCAAGCAAAGGGGACCTGCCCTTCCGCGGGGCACTGCAGCCCCTGCCCGGGGGGGGGAACACGTCCCTCCTGCCCCTGCACATGCAGACGTGGTGCACAAAGGGCTTTTGGAAAGCACAGCCTGGCTCCCAGCTGGTTTCCCTGCACTGCTGCCCTGAGTGCTGCTCCCGGCCACATTTTGGCACCTTTGCTCCCTCCGAAGCTGTCGG
This sequence comes from Cariama cristata, assembly GCF_000690535.1. Lineage (NCBI taxonomy): Eukaryota > Metazoa > Chordata > Aves > Cariamiformes > Cariamidae > Cariama > Cariama cristata. The sequence continues at coordinate 14,909 of NW_009624980.1, read as the reverse complement.
GACACGCTGCCCTTCTGCTGTCCACAGCTGCCTTCCTACCAGCCCTTCAAATCGCTCCAGTATGGAAACCCAGGCAACATTTATCACCGACCAAAGACGGCAAGGATTTTTCTAAATCAGAGATTTTTCTTACAGTGGAACTTTTGTTGCTGGAGCAGACCTATAATAATATCACTACTGTTTCAGTATTTTTGTAACAGTGCTGCTGGGAAGAGCAGCTCTTTCAATACAAATGCTGTCATTTAGAATTGCTGCTATGGTAGAAATCTTAAATTAAGCACTGTCCTTTATACAAAATACAGCACCACCTGCTTGAACACAGAGCTGATAAAACACTATATTTTTTTTTTCCCTGTGTCACATTAAATTATCCAGCAATATAAAAGAAATAGAAGTACACAAAAGTCAGGCCTTTTTTTCTGAAATGGCTTCACCTGTATCTTCTCCCTCCAAACACAATGTGCTGAGTAGGGGGCAGAGATAGACTGAACAGGCTCTTCAGACAAAATTCCTTCAAAATGACCAATTTTTATGTCAAAACTACATGCAGAACCACAGTTCTGGTGTCCTTTCAATTCAGATCCATAACATGTCCCCAGCTGCACAAAATGTCTGTGTATCACTGGTCTGGGAAAAGGACTTCTAGTATAGCTGCACAATGAAATTCTCCCACCGAAGCCAAAACTTCATTTGCAATATGGCTTATAGCAGTTTCTCTAGTGAATAAATTACTGGCTGATACAGCTAAATCAATCGGTTGGGTTTTTTAATTTGTTTTGTTTCAATTTTTGCGTGTGGATAAGTGCTGTTGTTTCAGCATTAGACAGGCAGTTGGGGAATATCTATCTCCTCAGCTTGCCAGGCTGGCCAGGGGGTCCTGCTCCCGGGATGAAAGCCCCTCGGAAAGGCAGCGCATCGCCTGCCCAGCTCACCCCTTTCTTTTCCACTGAAACCAGGGTACGCGGTGGCTAAGGCAAGCCCAAAACTCAGGCTGATATGCAGCAAGGGTCCGGCATGGCTCTGCACCCAGATGCCAGAGGGGAGCCCCAGATGTGCCGACGGAGGCTGAAGCACAAGACGGAGGCAATGCCTGATGCCCTCACCTCCGCCGTGGGTAAGCTCACGGGCAGGCACTCCGCACGCTGCTGTCAGAGGTCGGCCTCCGCACGCTGCGTCGTGAGAGTTCAGCCTGGGAAAAATACAAACCACAATACCAAGACTTGAGCCTGAGTGTCTTTGAACCATTTTTGAGGTCCTCTTGCCACCTACAGATTATTCCAGCAAAGGAAATGTTCTTGTGACGCATTCCCAAGCGTACACCATTACCTAGTATTTATTCTTCTGCATGTCAGATAATTGGCACAGCGTAGGATGACAGTCATTTCTTCCATGGGCAGTGTGCATGGAGACTGCCGTGACGGGGTATATAAAGATTGACTTAGATCCAGGGAATTTTGGAGGAGTTGCTGACAATACACTCATTAGTTTACAATTATGTTCCTTCAGAGAGCCTCCTGGCACTTTCCAAATACTGTTTAGAGTACATGCCTCTTCTATGAGACAAGTATTATGACTATGAAAGTCAAAAAACAAGGGCAGAGAGGTTTAAGTAACTTGCCCGAAGCCCTACAGGAAGGCACTGTCAGAGGTTACCATAGAAATAACTCTTGTGCTGTAACCATCTGTTCACAATGGCTTGAATTGTCAGAAGAATGCTCGGGATTTATTTATATTTGACAGAAGTGTATTATTTTTGCTACACGAGGTATCGGCTGCTTGGAAGAAGACAAGGATTTGGTAGTAACTAATGATTCCTTAGTTACTGTGAAATGTGTGAGAGGTTGACACTAAGAGGTGACAAAATGGAGTCACCGTTACAAATCAAGCCCTGACCCAACAAAGTCTTTCAAAATGAGAAGTTTTCCCTCACTGGAGTCACTGAAGTTTCCAGAAGACATAAAGTTCGTGCGTACATCCCTGCCGGGTCCAGTCGAGGGTCTGCCTTGTAACATCCCGGCTACTGGAAGTGCGAGAACCACAGCGACCTCCAAACCCTGCTCAGACTCCAGTCGGTTCTCCCAAACGTGGCAGTAGGAATATGCCCATTGTGGTAACAGTGCCCAGAGATCTGGTATCCATCAGGGATCGAGTCCCCATCGTCTCAGGCATTGCACTTTGCCAGTTTGAGTCTTGCTCCATCCCACCCTCATCCATCTGCCAGCCCGTTTTCTATTACAGTTCTGCTATCCCGTCTGGCAGATGATCCCTCCCTCTATGACTTTGGGAGAAAAAGACACAACTGCCATTTATTTGTTGCACTCTCTTCCAGTATGGAAAGATACTGGCAAAAATCAACAATTTCATATATTCAATGCTGCCTAGCAATGTGTTGGTGTCTAGAAAGAAAGGTTGTGCTTTAACAAATCCCAGCCTCTATATTCCTGAAGGTTATGGTGCTTTTTGAGATATAAACATGAAGAGGCTTTTAAAGCTAAATCACATTGCTTGAGGATTGTGCCTGTCCTGACTCAGGATATTGAGCAGGTATTGGTGAAATAATGATAAGTGCCTTGGTAAGGTCTTTGAGGCAAGCTGCACCCACTAGGGCCTGGAGAGGTGTTCCTGGCTTTTTTTTTGTTTTGTTTTGTTTTTGTTGTTGTTGTTGGTTTTGGTTTTGGTTTGTTTGTTTTGGTTTTGGGTTTGTTTTGGTTTGGTTTGTTTTTTGTGGTTTTTTTTTAATGTTGTACAATAAGTTTAAACAGTAGTTTATTTTTTGTCACTGATACCTTGAGATGGGTTTCCACTGATAATATTTTCTACATTTTCAGCTGAAGTAAGCTCTGTTAGAACTACTTGGCTGATAACATAAGGATTGTGTTAGCAGGGATCACTTGTTGTCAGTCTATTCATAGACTGTTGGTCACACACCTGTAAGTAACACACTCAAGTGAGTAGCTGTATTGGATCGGCAAGACTAGTGTCCTCAGCAAGATTAAAGAGTTTAACTAAGACTAAGCTGTGTAAACAAAATATATTTTGATTGCCAAAAGGCTAAGAAAACTTGCCATAACTGAATTTTCTGCAAAATTCTGCTTTTCTTTAAAAAGTTCAAACATTAACTATTACAGTTAAAAAAATTTACTTGCTTAGAGTGTGAATTAAAGCATTTTCTCATGAGAAATAATTAATTGTTAATTGTTCTCTTTTTTTTTTTAGCCTTATCTCATGGAATAAGTTGTCATTATAAGAGATCAAAAAGCCCATTTTTCTCAGGGAAGCCTAGATTCCAAGACATATTGAAAACCTGATTGTAAACTGGGTATTTGGCAATACTAAGAAAGCAGGGCCTCTTTTGTTTGAAAGATAATCAAGCAGCAATATCACTGAAATACCCCAGATAAAACCAATTGTCTGCTTTACAGGTATCCGGCAGATGAGAGGTCAGCTTTGGCTGATTCACGCCAAATGGATATTTATTTTCTTTTTTCAGTACTACCTTCTCGTAAACAGAACTTCATCAGACTAGAACAGCTCCCTATTTTTGTGTGGCTGCTCTGTTTTCCCCTAAGCAAATTCTTCACATGCCCAGAAGGAATCTTGTTTCCAACATCTGGGAGTGCTTTAGAGGCTTTCATTATTTATACGCCAAGATAATATCTCTTGCCCATGAATGTGCTACTGTTCCCATTGATTAGATGTTTGCTGATTAGTGCCGACTGCAGTGGCGGCTGGAGCGTGGAAGCTGTTCTCGGGCCCTCCATTTGCATCACAAACTATGGGTCTCCAAACGCTCATCATGACCTTCAGGAATTCATTAGATTTTGACTGCTACTGACTTGGGAAGACTATAAAGTGAGGAGTTAGGGGAAAGAAAAAAAAAGCTGGCGTTTAAAATTAAGATTAAAGACACACCAAAAGGAAATAGTAGAAAATTCTGCCCCTCTACTCCGCTCTGGTGAGACCCCACCTGGAATATTGCATCCAGCTCTGGATATGCCCTCAGCACCAGAAGGACATGGACCTGTTGGAGAAGGTCCAGAGGAGAGCAACGAAAGTGATCCGAGGGCTGGAGCAGCTCTGCTGTGAGGACAGGCTGAGAGAGTTGGGGTTGTTCAGCCTGGAGAAGAGGAGGCTTCGAGGTGACCTCATTGCACCCTTCCAATACCCAAAGGGGGCCTACATGGGAGATGGGGACAGACTTTTTAGCAGGGTCTGCTGTGACAGGACAAGGGGTAATGGTTTTAAACGAAAAGAGGGTAGATTTAGGCTTGACATAAGGAAAAAAATTTTTACAAGGAGGGTGGTGAAGCACTGGAACAGGTTGCCCAGAGAGGTGGTGGAAGCCCCATCCCTGGAGGCCTTCAAGGTCAGGCTGGATGGGGCTCTGAGCAACCTTATCTAGTTGGAGATCTCCCTGCTCACTGCAGGGGGGTTCGGCTAGATGACCTCTAAAGGTCCCTTCCAGCCCAAATGATTCTATGATGCTATGAAAGTAGTGATTTAAACGTAGGAAAAAAAAAAGGGGGGGAGGTTGTAGCATGAGAAAGGACAATTTCTTCAGCATTTGACAACTAGGAGCTGTCTAGCTTGTCGCAGAGGGAGCTGGGAGTGAAGGGAGCCCTTGCGAGGGCCACGGGAACCCATCTCCTCGGGGTCCCCAGCGTCCCCCCAGCCTCTTGCCCACCCTCGCAGCCTCGGGCCAGACCCGGCCCTTGGCTCAGAAGCGCTCGGCTCGGCAGAGACGGAGGGGAAATGAGGAAAGGATAATGCTGATAGGGCCAAAACGGCCGCTCAAAGAGCACCTTTGAAACCCTAGCAGGAAGCTTTGCAATAAAAACGAACGCACGTATTCAAAACAAGGCAGAGAGCACGGCTTCCCTCTCGTTTCCTCATCGCTTTGTTACGAAACGTTTCCCAAGCACTGCACTGCAGCAAACCACCTGCAATTACATTAAGAAAATGAATTAAAATATCACATAATGCTAAAGCATTTCTGATTCACACTGCTGGACGACCGGCGAGGTTAGTGGCCACGGTGGCCCTGCGGCCATCGGGTCTGTGGGGACGGACCTCGACCTTCACAGCCCGTCTCAGGTAACTCACCAGACATCTCTGTAAATCTGTTGCCTGTGTGTCCAGAGTGACTGGATAAATATGCGTACCTGAACCCCTCAGCAATAAATGCCTACTTAATTTCTCTTTTGCAGCCAGCAGTGATATATAGTGCTCGCTGTATTTGCAGAGGGGCTGCCCAGATTTACTCAGATTAGTTTCCTATTTGTTTTTTTTCTAGGTGACTTACGATGCTTGACTCAATCTTTGGTGCGCCTTGCATCCTTAGAAGCAATATTGACAATTCATAAATATTTCCAAGGTTGACGCCTCAACATGGATGCTGTATGCTTCCTTCTGAAGCTATTTATAGGAGTACTCGCTGGTTTTGTTTGCTTGTTTTCACTATTGCTGACAAAGACTTGATCCCAAACCACTCAGTATACTTTTCTGTCTCCATGTAATTGTCGCTATGATCTAACCGACGACTTGATTCATTTGATTTTAAAGCTTCTGGGCGTTTAGAGACTATAGTGTTTTAGGTGTTTTCATCATATACAGATGCCCAGCAATGGAAAAACAGACATCAGCTGGCATCCACTGGGGTAACTCTGTTATGGTCACTGGAGCCATGCTAATTTACAGCAGTTGTGGATCTAGCTTCCTTCCAGAGCACGCATTGATTTTACCATAATTCTTTATTTCCTGGTTTTCAGCCATTTAAATGTAAGTGCATTTGACATTTTGGGAGGGTACAAGACATTGCTGCGTCAGTCTTGATGCCGTGTTAATGATGTTTTTGGGCAATGAATAATAATCATGGGATAGCTTGAAAATTAAACTCCTGATTTTATTCTTGCAGTCTACTGGATTAGCAATTAAATTTCAGGTCATTTAAATACCTGGAGGGTCTGGGAGTGTAGACTGTTCTGACTTAAAACATTAATAAACAGTGTTGAGGAAAATAACTCTGGTCAGCAACGGGGCAATTGCAATGGCTTTGGTGCCGGAGAAAGTCTAAGGAGCTCCCTGCCCATCTGCACCTCGGCGGTGACAACGTGACCGCTGAATTTTTTTGTTTTAAATTGAAGGCACCTCTTTTTTTCCCCTGAAGGTCCCAGTGCCAGGGGAGCCTCGCGCCGCTGCAAGGGGTGCACGTGGACCCTTACTTCTCTGCGGTGAGTGGGCGAGAAGTGTCGTACGGGTGGGCGTTCGGACTCAAAGCTCTACCTGTTTGGTGCCGATACGCCAAGCTTTGCCCATCCTGGTAAGAACTGAGGGTTGGCTTCAAATCCAGCTCCACTAAAAGTGACTGCAGGTATGATCTAAAGAGTTCAGAGATAAAAGCTGCTAAGGCCATGAGAGATATTGTTATTAAAGGGAGGTTCTGGCATGTATCTAAAAAAGAACATATCCCTAATTATTTGCTCTTTCTCTCATTCCATGCTCGCCAAGCCACAGTTCTGAACACGTGCACAAGAACTAATGGATTACTGTCTGAGTTATTTCAGAGCTTCCTTTTTAACATTACTAATTGACCCACTGATGGATGCTTACTCTCCTCACTTTATCACTGTAATGTTGTTCTAGCTAATTCCCTGCTGAAGCAGCAGAGCTACCCATTAAGCAAGCACTACGAGCTGATAAGGAACAGCAATATGATTTATGCATTGCATCAGGGAACAGGGACAAATATTGGCATCAAGGTGACTTATTTGCCTGTGAAGCCCATAGTGAAAAGGTCCTCAGCAGGGAGCACCAGACATCAGTTCAGTGTTTTGCCATAAGCAGGGAGCTAAACATTTATTTTCTCCTCTAAGCGATCCTGTGTTCAGTGCAGAGGATGCAAGCAAGAAGGCAAAAGACCGAGGACAGCCAGCAACGCTGTGCATCTGCAGTTCAAAATGGTAGGTACAAGGCAAGGAGGGAAAGCCAGCTGTGAAGACGTGCATGTGAGTTTTGGTCCTCAGGTGCTTGCAGGAGGATCCTTGGGCATCGCGGCTGGGGGCTAGGTGGGAGCACAGTCGGAGCTAAGGCAGAGTCACCCCCAGCAGCGCAGCTGGGTACCAGGTAGGGTACCAGGTCCCACAAAGGGCCCAGGGCACTGGCAGCAGGACAACCATGGTAACAAGGTGTACATTAATTAATAGTCTCTGTCTCGGCATTTCATCATCTTGGCACGAGGGGAGTATTTATCTCAGCGCTAGGAAGAGGTTTGCCCTTTCTTGCATTTGGAAACACTAAACTTGTCAACTGCAAGCTATCGTATGCACTGCAGAGAACTAGGCAGGTGGTTAAAAAAGAAATCAAACTAGGCAATAAAAACTGTGATGGCCTGATTTTTTTTTTCTCATGTGACATGGTGGGGGGTGATTCATAATTTTTTATTTGGGCGCTGACAACTTTCTTTCCTCTACTCCGCAGGCATCATGATGCTCAGCTTCTTAGAGCCACAGACACATTTTAGCCACTATTCCACCCAACTCCTTATGGGAACATAACGTAAGAATAGTTGTTCAGGGCCAGACCTGAGGTGTGTTTGTGCCAACCTCCTGTCTCTGGCAGCAACCTCTAGCAAGCAACTAAAGAATGTGATAAATAAATGGGCATCTGTAAGGGATCTCCTCCCAGCTTCTGGAAGTCTGTCATTTAGTGAGTCCCTGAGCTACAGGCCACATCCACATCATTGTGTTTAATGGTCCTTGGTGGCCCTTTCTTCCACAAATTTTTTAATTGCTTACGGAGATGGTTTTGCTTTTGGCCTCCACAGCATCCTGAGTTCCATAATGTAACAGTGTGTTTTGTGAAAGACCACATCCTGATTAATTTCAAAGAACAGATGAGATCAGGTACATTCCTGGTATGGTAGCTGGAGCATTACAGACCTTCTGGGCTTACAGTGCTGCACAGTACTAGGCAGAAACCCAGACGACAGATTCCTACAGTGGTTATTTATATATATATATATATACAGTTGTTATATATACCCACCTTCATATGCTCTTCTTCATATGGTGGGATATAGAGATCCATAAGCTGCTTTAAACAGAGGTAAACAACTAGCACTCCAGTAGCCGCCTCTCATAACATCATCTCATAGGTGAACATGAAAGATGGGAGTGAGACAAAGTGTGTCTTAATCCCACCTCCACATCCAAAAGTAGCTCACCTTATGTCACCTTGCTTAAAGCAAAGTTTAGCGGGTCCTAGAGAAGCCAATGTTTCCTTGTGGGATTTTCAGATTGCTGACTCAGGCTGTGTCCTGCTGACATGAGGAGCAGTCAGGTACCTGTTCTGTTTCTGTGCCTTTAAAAACCCGATACGACTTCCATCTCCATCTTTTAGGCACAGACAACCTGAAAGCTAAGCCCTTACTCTGAACTGCTTTTATGTGGTTTGTAATGCTTCCTTTTTCTGTGGGATCCATTTTATGAGCAGCTCAAGCTGACGTTCACAGCAGCTGGACAGATGTGAGGTGCCAAAGGGATGTATGGAGTGACCTTTGAAGAGGGGCCAAGGAGGATGGGTCAGGGCCGGAGCGGGACTGGTCCGTGGGGTGCAGGACGGTCCCTGGGCGCAGACACAGTGACACAGGGTTTCTGGAGCTCAGTTCTTGAATGGGGGAAAAGCAGAACGAAGGATGGTGTTGGGAAGGCATCACAGTGGGGAGCAAAGCTTCCAAAGAGTGGGTGTCAGGCTCAGCGGGAGGCTGTGATGTTTTAACGCCATCCCTACCATGACAGACCAAGTCCTCGCCAGCACTGCCCTGCCGCCACAGACGCTCGCAGCTCTGTCACTGCTGGGCACCCTGTCCGAGGGCGGATACCGAAAAAGGTAAAACGGAGAAATGCTAACACTTTCAACAGGCTGAAACGTTTCCTGAAGCTCTTTGGGTGTCAGCATTCCCACCTGTAAGGGAGAGGCAGCCCAGCTCAGCAGCTCACAATATCATTGTGAAACACAGACAATTAATGCTGGAAAATTTTCGTGAGCTATTGAAAGCACCATATAAATGCTAAATATTATTATTGAGTTACAGTGTGATTGAAACAAATTGATTTGTTAAGAAAGCTTCAATGAATCATATTCATAACAAATTCCATTTAATTTACAACAGTGAGTCATTAACTGGCTCTTCCGCTGATTTATTTATACATCCTGCTGAAAAGATAACTGATTTTAAGAATCAGATCTTAAGATAACTGGTCCTCAGAACTGTGGGAGCAAGCATTTTGTAAAAAGTGTGGTAGTATCAATCCATATTTAGCTATCCCCTTTTCCATCATATTTAATCCTGACGAAGGTTGTGCAAAGCACCTGCAATAAAATGTGCCCTTTTTTGAGTGCTCTGAACCTGCCCAAAAATACAGTGCTTCTCCTAAAGACCGATGCTTCATTAAACTCAGTCCAAAATTAAATGTAACATTTTCTGGTTCTCTGCAGGCTTCACTATGCAGGATGATTAGAAGCTGTGAAATACTGAGTGCTGGAAACCCAAACTGCTCCTGGATTGAAACCACACTTAAATGCAAGCACTCACTTCAGGGTAACGATTAAAACCGCAGGATGGAATAGCTCAGGATGACAACATGCCTGTGGTCCTGCTGTGCCTCAGTTTCCCTCTCTGCAAGAGAGAGGCAGGGCTACATCTCTGTCAGTACAGAAAGTGTCATGTGGGTGTTTGGATGACAGCGTCCAGGGTCTCAGTGAGCTACTTGACGCCAGCTTGCGTCAAACACTCGTTATTAACAGCCACACGTTAATCACCCACTCCGGAGCAAAACCCTGCCAAGGGGCAAGGGACCAACATTTAACCACTGCAGGGAATCTCAGAGAGGGAGGTTCTTTTGGCGGTAACAGGAGGATTACAGGGTTTTTTTCTATGGATGCTGCGGTGAGAGAGGGGAGCAGAAAGGGGGTGAACCCTGGGCTGGAGGGAGGGGAGAGGGGATGCTGGCAGGAGGCAGCTGGGTGACAGGAGGGAGGGGACAGGGGCAGGGGGACAAGGAGGATGAAGTTGGGCTGTGAAGAGCACAGTTACATGTTAGAGCTGGGTTCAGGGAAGAAGCATCTCACATCTTCACAGAGAATTGGCCTATTTCTAATTAAAAGCAATAAATCAGAGCTCAGCAAATGGAAAAAGATGAAATGAGCTGGCGAGATAAAATTTAAATGGAGGGATTTCAAGAGACAATTAAAGAAAAGAGGAAATTTTCAGGTAAAACTAGATGCAGCAGGACGACCTCCTTGTCCTACACTGAAGATAAAGGATGTCCTGCACAAGGTGTCTCCCCCCCCCCCCCCCCCCCCCCGCCAGCAGAGCCCCAGGGATGGGGTAGCTGTCGGGTGCCAGCGAGATGGGATGGCACCGTGCAGGCTGGCATGGGGTAGGATGCAAGATGAGGACCACAGATGCTGTAACAGACAGTGTCAGAATTGAACGGTTTTGCTCCGGTTGGTGTTGCGTTCACTTAGGACCGTGGCACTCTCTGGCAGAGGTATACTGCCCACCATTAACACGAGGGTTTCTAAAATTGAAGTAAGAGGAAGGCAAATACTGGCAATTCACAAGAATTTTATACTTTTTTTTTTTTTTCCCCCCAAGCCTGAAAGAAACCCGGTGATACCTCTGAAATAACAGGAATGAGACAGTTAAAGTGTTGTACAAAGGCTGCCTTTAAAACTTCCTTTTTATTTTCTGATCATCATTTTTGATCTTCTTCAATCAAATGGAGCATCACTTAGGAACTGATGAAAAGAGAACCTTCGTCTGGTTATTAACTCCTTGATGAAAGGCCTGTAAAAAATGCATTGTTCATTTACAGGACTTTGGAAAATATTGCAAATTAACTAAATTCTTTATGAGATACATGGCTTCTTGCAAGTTATAATTGGGCACACACATTGGAAAAGCAGACCAGTTACAATTGCAAAGATGGGAACAGTGTCGTGCTGTCGCCATTAAAATAAACGAGTTACTGGGCTCCTCGTTCCCTTCTTCACTGCATGGATAAACTCCCCCTCTGAATGACACTGAACTGAGAGGTAGGAGAGGCAGCGACGGCTAAAGTAGGCTAACTAAAAATTGTCTTCCTAATAGATACCAAATCAACTTTTTGTAAAGTTACGACAAAATTTTACACAAAGGAAGGGTTGTCCCTTTTGCAGAGGATTGCACACCTCATCCCGTGCCGCTGTTGCTCCCCAAAGGCTTGCTTTTTGGGGAGAGAGCCCACAGGAGAGCGTCATGCAGGAAAGAGGGAGGATGGGCCCCAGTTCTTTGCCAAAATCTCGAAGCCGGAGCCCGGCAAATGTTTCTCAACTCTATTCTGTGATAACAAAAAATCAAAGCTTGGGCAAAAACATTTGTGCAACTATGTCACGTGTCAGAGTGTTTCCGTTCCTCCCTGTCTGGAAAAAAGCGGGAAATCCAGAAAAGCTTCAGTCTTTCCTCCATATTGGCAAAAGAGGATGTTTAATTTTTTTTGTTTCAGGTTCATGCTTAGGTTAGAGGGCTACTTAAATCAAAATAAACGTAGCCTGCTGTTGCTACCATGAAAATGTTTTATTTTTATTTGAGCTAAACATATGACCCAAATTTTGACCCAAAGCACATTTTTTCTTTTTTCCTCACATGAGAAAACAAAAAAGAACTAAAAAGTCATTTTGGCTATTTCAGAAACAAAACCTTTTTTAAAGCCCTTTGTTGGACCAGCGTCCCATGAAACAAACAAACGCACAAAAGCAAACTCACAGTCACCAACGACAGCTCCAACAGGGAAGGGAAACCAGCCCTTCATTTAAGGTGGTTTTGACTTTTATTTCAGTGATGTTCTGGATTTCTATGGATCTTGGAGATTTAACTATTTCCAGTTGTATTGGAAATGAGGGTGCTACATTTATGTAGCTGCATTTGTGAAGGACTGCACGTTCCCGCCTAGGCATTTGCATGGCTCTTGGTGTGCCGGGGTTGGAAAGCTAGCTGGTTTGCCAAACGGCTGTACAAATTTTTTTTGCTGCAAGAAGATGTCAGTAATATCTTGTGTGTGAGAGCCTCTGCAGTGACGCCGGGATGGCAAACATCTGTATTCTGGTCCAATCCCTCCTGGCCCGGCCAGGCGTTCAGCCAGACTGAACGGTGTCTTTAAGGAGAGCACAGAGTTAAAAATAAGATCCTTCGAAATGAAAAGCTTATAAATGCTCTAAATGCTTTTTTAATAAAATGAAATTGCTGCAGGAAGCGATTCTTTATATCCCGGGCTCTGCCGATTGTTTCCAATCAGCGCAGCTTGGGGTAGCTGTTATCTCACTAAGTTGTATTGATGCGTTTGTTGTTGCTGCTTTTCCTTTTAAACCAATCTACAGGTTAACTTGGGTTCTGCTGTTAAACTTGTGGTTTCTTTGTCATAAAAGCTGTTTTGTGGGGCTCCTTTCACAACTCTAATCCCTCACAGCAGCACGTAACCATCTCCTCACTTCTCATTCCTCACTGAACATCTGGCCCATCAGCAGGCTGTGGTGCTCCGAAATGCTTCTCCCCTCCCGTTCGTCCACTGCCTCCTCCTTCCCTGAACCCAAAGAGCCTGCGGAGAGCTGGTCCTTCACCCTGGGGGTCTGAGCCCTGCCACGCAGAGCCACCTCCGCGCAGCCCCCTGTGCCAAGAGCCGGCTGCGGGGAGCAGCTCATCGCACGGCCAGCAGCGAAAGCAAGGGGACACGGGGCCGGGCAGGATCCTGCCGTTGGCCGTTTAGGGGCTGCATGGGATCACGGTTTGATGTGCATTGGGTCACGGCCCTGTGGACTGTCGTAAACGGTGGAACAATTTGGGAACCGATGTTTTATAGGCTCTGTTGGCATTAAGCAGTCTCACAAAACCCTCAACCCGGGCAGACAAATGGCTTGTAACGACTTTTTAACTGGCAAAAACTTAACGCTAGGAGCTGGTGACTAGATGGAAATGAGGAAAACTCTTCCAAAAAGTTGATTCAGAGCACCAAGAAAATCAAAGCACGCCACCGCCAGTAGCGATGACAAACCAGCCCCTTCCCTCCTGCGAGCGGCTGGCGCTGCGTCACAGCCCGGACCTGTCCCTCTCTGCTGGCGCTGGTCCTGAGAACCGGGATGGACAACCCCCAGTCCTCAGCCAGTGACGAGTGGGCACCGCTTCCAACTCTTCCAGGAGCTTCAAACATCAACCATTTTTAACAGCCTCCTCTACTGAAAACTGTTTCCTGCTTTCCTTGAAAAGACAGATTTCTGTCCCTTGGTGATCGGAGTCAAAGGGACCATTCACAGAGGGAAGGCTGTGGACCGTCCCTTTGGTCCATAGCCAGGTCCTGTCTGTCAGGTGGTCCCAGGGCACGACAGCGAGTGTGCAACCCCCTGCATGGGAGACCCACAGAAAGAAGAGGGTGCGTAAGTACTCAAACCAGAACCATCTCTACAGCCTTATAAAGCAGGGAATACGAGACAGCGTATCAAAGGTGGGATACGGACCACAAACACCCTGTTCTATCGGTGAATGCCGAAGGTTGATTTGCATGCAGCATTTTAAATAATTAAACAGCAAAATGGTGTTGCCATCTGCCAATGTCCATCTGGTGGAGGGAACACACAAAGCCCTGAGTGTGAAGCAGGCACCGAGCAAGATCCACTCGCTAGCAGGGCAGATCCCAGCAAGCGGCTCACGGATGCCTTGCGGTGCCGCCGTCTCTTCGGCTCGGAAATAGCTGGCAGTCCCGATAGTCCCCGTTTAAACAAGGTTGCTGGTAGAGCACGAAGCTTTCCCAGTACGGGTAGAAAAGTGGCTTTGTAGCAGGTCCACGCAGTAGAGGTTGCAATAAATATTTTGTAATCAGAAACACTATAATGGCATTTGTGAGCGCAGGTGCGTGCCTAGCTTCAATACCCTTGTTCAGGTCTGGCTACGTTCATTCCTGCACTGTAAAAAAAGTAATCGCAGCCAGAAAGAGGTCTAGAAGGTGACGATAATGTTCAGAGACAGGAAAAGGTCTCTGTGAAGGATTCAGGAGGTTCAGACTGAATTTTACACAAGAGAAAAATAAGAGGTGACAAGACAGAGGTAGTAAAACAATGAAAAGTGCAGAGAAGGCAACCTAGCCATTCCCAGTTACTCTTTCCAATACCCTTTCAAACGAGAGTGAGCAGCAGCCTAGTGAAATTAAAAATACATTTTAAACACATCAAAGGAAATGCTGGGGCTGGTTCATGGCTAGTTGTGATTGTGGCACAAAGCAGATTCATCGAACTAGAAAATTGCAGCACAGTATTTTTTCTTGATCTTTCTTTAACTTTTGGAGCCTATTGTTTTTAGTAATTTTGTAGGGTTCCGAGACATTTATACAAATATTCAAAGTATACACAGTTATATAAGCACGGGTACCAAAGCGCAGAGGATATTGTCTCTCCTGCTGTACTCTGCTACAGAGTAAGGAGTGTCCGCTGTAGGCTGATGCAGGCATCCTTACGAGTAGTGGCTAGGATGAGGAAGAAGCGGATCTTCCACCTGACAGCAGGTCCCATCACGGACTGGGTCACAGTTGTGGTAGTGACCCTCTGGACAAGCAGTACCGCAGCCATACATCTAAGAAGGTTAACATCCTCGGAGCATCCTCATCCTCCCGTAGTAGCGCTCCAACAGAGCTTCAGTCTTACAGAGCGGTGAACAACGCTATCTGATGCCAGAAGTCAATGGGAACTGAGGGCACTTGCTCTTTTGCAAAAACAGGCTCATCTCTTTCAAAAGCCAGAATAATACAGTGCTATTACCGGCTGCAATAAGGAGGGAGCTTATTCTAGAGAAGAACACATTTTGACTGTGCGCTGCGCCCACTGTT
>NW_009624979.1:48263-74235 GCF_000690535.1 Cariama cristata | reverse complement strand
TGGCATCCCTGTGGGACCCTGCTCACTCTAGTGCCTCCGACTCCGATCCGTGCAGTCCTGAATCCGGTTCCTGTCAGCTGCACAGTCCGGCCTGCGGCCTGCAATCCCTGACCGTCATCAGGACACTCAGTAATGGTTTTGTATACTTTTCCTTATTTCCACTATTAGTACTACTAGTATTAATACCTTATACTATTTTCCATCACTATTGTATTATTAAAGTAGTTTTAATTTCCAATCCATAAGTCTCTCTCCCTTTTCTCCATCCTTTCCCCTCCCAGGGGGAGGAAGGGGGTTAACAGAGAGCATCTGCCGCCTGTTTTAAGAGCCGGCCCAGCCTCAAACAGTGCCAAAAAGCTACACACACGACCTCATTCCCATAGACCCTATCATAAAAATGTCTATGTTCCAGGATCTTGTAAGCAGGATTTCCTCCCATTTTGTAAGGTCACCACAGCAGAGGAGGAAGCAGCATGTGTAGTGATGTGGTCACGATGATACCCTGTCCACTTGAACAAAAGCAGGAGAAAAACAAGTAGAGAAGCAGCAGAGTAACATGCAAACACAGGACTCTAAACAAAACAGGTTTGGGAAGGGTACAGACTTCTGTTACAGATCCTGCTAATACAGAGTAGGAGGAAAAAGAGAATGTCCATCATGGTGTGCATGTTGTCCTACACAGGAGTGCCCCTAATTAGCTGCAAAGGGTTGTGGAGCAGGTGCTGAGCCAATTAGGATTAAGCAGTGGAGGTGAGGCCAACCTGTCACAGGATTTACTTGTCTTGGGCAATGTGAACACGAGCTGTTTCATATCTATCACTAGATAGATCACAGCAATGGAAATCTCTCTTGTATAAATCCCTATGGCCTGAATCCCCTTAAATATCACTATTTTTCTCCTTCTCTAATGTCTTTCTTCTCTAAGATTTTAATAGTATTTGATAATGTCATAAAATAATCGAACTTTTCCAATTGGCTAGCAGATCATAATTTCACGAATCATGCGTATCATTTCCTAGAAATCATAAATGACAGTATTTCAAAAGATTCCATTAATTTTCTAAAAATGCCACAAAAATACCTCTCCTCCTCTGTACTAGTCTGTGTTTGTTACTGGGCTAGTTCATGAACAGCAATATATATATATATATATATGCACAATATATATATTTGTCATGGGAGGATCTACCACAGATATAACACAGGAAATATTGTGTACCCACTGTACCTAAATGGAACAATTGTTAAAGCCTACCTATCATTTTCTCCCCCAACAAAATAAGTAAGAATAGCAAATGCATATATGGAGTTCTCCGTGTTACTATTTTTTAAATGTGTTTTATTGGCTTTCATTATATATGAAGTATCCCCAAATGTCAGATCATATGAAGCATTACAGTTCAACTATTAGTTAAAATTAAGCTAAACCCAAGATTTTTTGGTTATTCTTTTAAACAAGTAACTAGTCAGGCTTATTAGCAGGCTAGTCCTTACTGGCTAAGGCTAATCCTTACTAGCAAGCTTCACACACCATCTCATTCTGCCTAGGCACTGTGATCATCAAAATGTCAATGTTCCAGGGTCTTACAGTAGGATTTCCTCCTATCTGATGAGGTCTTGATTTTTTGCTCCTGTCTGAAGACTGATACAAAATTATGAAAATTCACTTAGAAGTCAAACAATGGCATAATATTTAGGAGTGAAATACATAGATTCAAACTTTCACTGTTAGAATAAGCTGGGAAAGTACATAGAAGTACATCATCATCATTATACATTCATGGTCTTAGCTTTGCTAATAACAACACAAAACATACTGAGGATGTGTTGCAAATACGAGCTTTCAGCAGGGCAACTCAGGAGATGAAAAGCAGTAGGAATTCCTTTTACCACTCAGAGCCAATCTAACTGCTATTTTATAACTGAAAATAGAAAATGACATTTAGCATCTGTA
Organism: Cariama cristata; assembly: GCF_000690535.1. NCBI lineage: Eukaryota > Metazoa > Chordata > Aves > Cariamiformes > Cariamidae > Cariama > Cariama cristata. The sequence continues at coordinate 72,281 of NW_009624979.1, read as the reverse complement.
GAGTTGAAATGAGGAGATACACCTTCTTTAATAAAATATCCAAGGAGTGTGAAGTATCTTGTCCTAATGTGGTGATAATAAATGAATCTTTTCCACAGTTCAAGTAAGAGACATCTAGACAGAGCTACCAAGAAAGGACATTTGTGGCTGGACTTGGTCAGATTAAAGGTCCATTTAGTCTAGGATACTGTCTCTGGAAATGACTAATAATGATGATTTGACTAATAAAGATTATTTGAATAGAGAATAAAAATAGGATAGAGTGGTATTTCTTACATTGGCAGTCTCTCACCCTGAGGCACAGGGATTTTTCTGAGCTAAAGAGGCATATTCACCATGTGTTTGAATTTTTAAAAAATATTTTATTCCATTATTTAAGAATTTTTAAAGTTCACTTTGGCATGCATGCATTCTGGGGCAAAGAGTTCTGTAATTTAATCTTACATTATGTAAAAATGTATTTCCATTCTGGTTTAATAAAATTAGGCAAATTGGAAGGAATTTTCTTTTTTCAAGACTTGGATTCAGGTAAAAATGTCTATGCACAAAGTATATAATGGAATAGTTCAACTTACGTACCAGAACTTAGCCAGGCCATTCAGTTACAAATACATACCAACATACTAATTTTAGTTTCTCTTTGGGTTGTGATTCTGGTATCACCTTTCCAGCAAAATTAGCCCTGTCTATATTTATGCATATTCATTACTGTAATAGATGTTTTTGAAATGTAAAGTTGTTTCTTTGGCCTGACAACAATTATGATTACTTCAGATTTCCTTTTCTTTTCATGTACCTACATAAACAATCTATCTGATTTTGCAAACAATTATTTTAACTCTAAGATTACAATAGCTACACATTAATTTAGCAAATGATATATACATAAACATTAGTGAGATGGGTCATAGCATAATGACAAATTATAAACAGGCTGAAGCCTGATAATACATTGAAAAATATTAACAGCTGACAACTAGGAGTTTTTGAGAAAAGAGTTTCCAAAAACCTCACATCTGCAACTGTCCTCATTATTTGAAGTACTTTCTGACAAGACGAAGTCAGTATAGATGTCATTTTGGGTGGAATATTGGCATACTTTTAAAAAAATTTCAAGAGTGTCATGAATTGGTTGTAGCAATATTTCATATCCTTTCAGACAAGTTCTGTAAAGTGAAACTGCAAGGGTCTTCATCTTGAAATGGGGTTTTGCTAGGACAGCATTTCACAGGTGTTGGTGAAAGAAGGTTGGGAAAAGTCAGTGTGCGTCCTGATGCTCCTTATTCTTCATCCTACAGCTCCCATATCAGCAACTTGCTAGCCAGGGCAAGCAGCAACCCCCATCCCAAAGCCTTTTCTCATTGAGTTCTGCAGCTGCTTTTCCTCCCGGATGGAAATTTGTGAAAACCAAAAACCTCTCACTGTTTCTGCTGCAGATGCTCCTGCTTTTTCAGTCCTTTCACCCGAAAGAAAAGAGAAGATTGAAACAGCATCTCTGAGGAACTGCACCACCCCACATCTGGAGAGAACGATGAAGAGAAGCAAGTCACTTTCATCTTTACTTTAACCATTGATATCAATCCTTGACGCTTATCTTTGAGCTTGATAATACACATGCAGTATTTAACAGATTTATTGATACCTTTCCTTATTATACACTTTAACCAATCCTAGAATATCACTACCTTATTAGAGTCTGATTTTTCCCCACCTGCCTTTATGCACCCTCAAAGATGCAAGCAAGATTACTTATAATAAAATTCTTGAGTTAAAGATCGGAAAACTTGGTGTTAGTAAGCAGATCTGTGTACTTAAACATATTCCATTAAGCCCATGTTTTACTTTTGCATGACTGTGTAGTCCAATTTCTTTTCTGATTCTCCTAGAAATATTTATTTTGCCTTTTTAGGTACTGGTTTCATGAACTGGAACTCTAAAAAATAACCCTTAGTAACTATGGATAAAGAAAAAATACATTATGCATTTATTCCTCCAGAATTTTGAGAGAAAAGGCATCTTTTTATATGAAATTAAACTGCCAATGCTTCAAATGAGTTATTCCAGCTGCCTACACTAATCTAGAAAAAGCAGTCTGTAATCCAGCAAGACAATAAAACCAATTCACACTCTAAACACTGAACCAAACAATTCACTAAAAATCAAAAACAATCAAAGCTAGCTACTCATCAGAGTTGATGCTCATGATGAAGTAATAGCAGTTCTTCCTGCTGTTATAAGGTTCACAGATACTTATGTCATCACATGTATGAACAATTTTCAGATCCAAAGCTTTGATGATTTAATCCCACCACTCTTTTAATAAATTAAGATTTTTCAAAGCTTGCCACTTTTATGCTTATGTGATCTAGCTATGTTTGAAAGTTAAAAAACTGCTGTTTGTGGAGAACTTAGAAATCTCCATTACAAGAGTCATTGGAATTCTTGGCTTTTTCCTTATGTTTATTTGATGCAGCGGACCACAACTACCAACTAAGGCTATATCTACATATACAACTTATTACCTTGGGAGGATGCTAAAAATTGTGACCATAACGTAACAGCTGATGTCCTTGAGGTTGCTTTTGATTTTGGGTTCTTTTGGTGGGTTAATTCAGACCACCTGGAAAGAAATTTTCTAGTGCTTCCATCAGTTTTTGATGTATTTGACATGTGCTGTTGTACCCTAATCCCAGAAAGTAAAGGCAGTCTCTGCCATGAAACAAGAAATGAGTGTATATTGCTATTTGTCTTAATCAGCTTTCTCATCCACTTCACAGTTCGCTACAAATTTTTTCTCATCAGCCTTTTCTGCTTGAATAAGGTTATTCATAGTGCATTTCCTAGTTATTCATTATTGATATCCTTAGCCATATAGTAAGCATGTCTTGGTTCTTTTTTAACTTTCCTCAAGTCCTAATACTATCATAAATGTGCTTGTGCCTCAAACTCATGATAAAATCTTGCTTTGGTGCATGCTCCTTCAACATACTGATTAATCATTTTGCAGTGCTTCTCTGACTCTTGTTTAAGGATAATTATTCCTTTAAGAAACTTTTACTGAGGTGCCACAAAGATATGAGAGGCAGGAGAAAATTCTGAAAATAACAGTTCTACAAAACATCCAAAAAATCATTTTGGTCACTTTTAAAAATAGGCCATAGAGATAGTGGTTTAGGAGAGAACCACCACTTTTGGACATTCTGAAAATGAGCACTAATGTGTGCATAGACATAGGGATTTTTTATTATTACTATTATTTTTTTACTTTAAATGCATTCCAAAATATATTGTTCCTTCTATGATTCAGTTTCTTGGAGAACAGTCTCAAAGTTTAGATTCAAGTGGAGGTTTGTTGTTGGCTTTTGTGTTGGTTTTCGGTTTTGGGGTTTTTTTAAGAATTCAAAGCTGTCCGTTTTCATTTAGTGGCTAATCCATTTCGCTCTCCAGAAAGAGAAGCTAATATCTTTGTTGTGACATGGACCTCATTGTTAGAAAAAGAAAAGCCAACTAAATCATGTAAAGAAATCAACTTCACTCTTTCTTAAACTGATTTTTCAGTTGAATAGCTTCAAATGCAATGTAAACAAAGCTCCATGACAAATCTATCATCTGCTATAATGCATTATTCAGGCCACTGTACTGTAAGTGTAAGCTATGTGGGAAAAGTTGGGTAGTAGTTATTTTTCTCCACAGAAATTACAGGTACAGAGGTTAAAATAAACAAATTTCTGAGAGGCATTTCTTCCTAATGCCTTGTATTCATTGATAAATATCAAAGCGGAATAATGCCTGATATTGTTACTTAAACAGAACAGTAAGTCCTTATGCACAGAACAATCTAAACTTCTAGCCTGTCCTTCACAAAACTGCATCATAACAAGAGACTTATATTTTGTGATGCTGTTTCAGTCAAAAATAAATTTTTTGAAAAGATCCCAAACTACAAACCAAGAAAATCTTATTTGAAAGAGCAAAGGAAAGTTGAAATAAATAAAAATAAATAAAATGAGATAGTATGGTATCAAAAGCATAAAATGAACTTAATAGGTATCCCCCTCTTTAAAATCACAGTTAGACCCCAAGATCCTTCAAACCTTATTTAATTTGTGTATCATTCATTGTCCATCTGTTGTACTTCCAATTTCTTCTTTGCCATCTGGTTTTCTAATGCTGAATCTACTGCACAAATTTTTCTACATGTAAGGCCTCTAAATTGTACCTGATTGATTAAAACGTATTATAAAATAAATATGCTTAGGTTTTTTGAAGACCTAGGTCGCTGCTTAACACTAATTATACACCCTACATCACCCAGAGTAACTGATAAGGTGAATAATGACTGTAAAGTTGACTCTTGTGAAGAATGGAAGAAAAGAAGGAGCTAGAGCAAAAGACATAATCAGAGAAATCAAAGGAGGGGTCTCCAAATGGTTATGAAAAGAAAAGATAAATCCCAAAGCAGTTCAGCAGAATGGAAATATTGACAAGAATACACAACTGAGAGGAAATTTGATGGTCCCAGAATGTGTCATGCCATGCAATAGGGGAAGCAGTAGCAGCTGGTACATGTTAAAGAGCACTTTACTCTGCAATTGGTATTAATAATTTTAACAGGATAGATTTCTATTCACTGATGTCTCATAATCTGTCCTTTGTAATGTATCCAGCAATTTTGCCTCTTCATACACCCCAGGACTCTTAGACTGTTCTAGTTGCTCGTCTCAGCTGTTCTGATTTTTGTCTCTCTAACTGTTGCATGCTTTTCCTAACAGGCACTCCAACTCATTCAATTCAACAGCTGCTACAAACACTTCTATTTTTGGCACAATATCCCAACGTTTCGAGAGATTTACTTGAAGAGTAGGTGGGTCAGAATCTGTATTTCTGTAAGATATTATACACATCTGATCTTACATGATCTTTATGGTGGGATCCAAGAGATTATTCTGTATTCCATGGCTTCTGAAAATATATTCTCATTTTGCCCATTATATTTTCAGGCTCATCAAACAGACCATTTCTATGAATCTACTCATCCAAAGAAGGGTCAGTCATTGCAGAAGTGGCATAAAATACATTACTTGCCTGGCTGGGCATGTAAATAGGTGATGGGATAGTAAACAAAATGACAGCCTGCTTTCTAGGGCTTTAAAATGAAAATAAAGCTCTGGATTCAGAACAACACACCACCAGACTAGTAGATAGCTATCTGTTGTAAAAATACTTAGAAGAGAAGTAAAGGAGCACTATAAAGATTAAAGTGTCCAGAGTTTTCACAGAGAAAATATGTAAGGGAGACATTCAGAAAGAACATTTAATGTAGACATCAGCAGTTTTTTTAGGATTAGTCCAAATGCTCTAGAAGGACATATTCAGATCTCTGACTTCTACCTCTATCACTTGAAATGTACCAAAAAAAACCCGCAAAACCTCCTCCTATTCCTGATTGCAATATCTCACTAAAAAATTCCACCTAGCGGTCTCAAAAATTCAGTTAAAATTGCTCATTTCAAGCAATTTCCACTCGTAAAGAAAGTCTTTTTGAAAAATAATGCTAATTACAAAGAGACTGCATTCAGCTACCTTTGCTTATATTACTTAGCGCTCTGTCAGCAATCCCTACTTGAAGCAGGAAGGTACTCCATGTAAACTAGAGTATGAAGACTCTATTTTTAAGACCCTTCTTTCTCCCCGATTTCTTTTGTGAAAAAAGTACAAATAGCTTACAGCAATACAGAAGTCCACACAGAACACCAAACCACAGATTTTTTGAATAAAACTTGAAAAGTTTTAGATATTTTCTTATTTGTACATTACAAACAAGAAAAGGAGATAGCATTCTAAATAGCTCCAGGAAAACCGCAAATATCATATGACACGTAATGTACTCATCTTAAATATTTTTTCTAAAGTAATCCTCTTATGTAAGGACACTGACATCAGAGGAGACACTCATTTACACTAGAATGACAGCCTAATGTAGATACACTAAATGCACAATAATTCTATTTTGGAATTACAGTATTATTCAAAAAGGAAAGAAATATGGTGATATTTCTGTTCAATGAGGGTATGAATTTGAATCATGACAACAGAGTTTCCTTATTAACTGAAGCTCAGTATTTCTGGTGTCAGTCCATCTAGCTGAGACATGCACTGGAGATCTTCCCATTTTAGGGGATGAAAAAGAAAGGGGGAAATTGAAATGCCTCAATGATGCTAAGCTGCATCATTCGGCCAGAATCATAGCTGGCATTAGGAGACTTCTCCAAAAATCTAAATGACGTTGAGATATGTTTTCCCTCGCATATAAACCCAGCTGAAAGTTTCTTCTGATGAACTGCCTAAAAATGCCAAAAAAATCCTATTGTATGTTTAATTTGCCTTTTAAACTCAAGTATGTAATCCCAAAGTAACTTTCCATGTAGGCTATACTAAAATATCTTAAGCAAAATAGCATATAACAGTTATCATACTAATCCATAGTTCGTGGAATACAAAACAGCAACATATTCTTAATTTTACCAGCAATGAAAAATCGTGCTTGCAGATATACTATTTACACCCTCTTATTAAATGCTTCTTTTTAATTCAAGGCATATTTGTAAATCAAATTTTAGAAGCAGTTACAATGTTAAGTACACAACTCAGTTTGTTCCTGGGTTGGAGGGAGACTGATTCTTTTTTTGCAAAGGCTGATGTCAATAAACTTTAACTTTAGTTTAATGATTTGGCATTTGCCAAACATTCACCAAACATTTTCAAAAGTGGAAGGAGGTAATAAACCTTAAAATTCAGAGAAAAACATAGTTGTAAAAAGATGCATGATTCTGTAAGAATGTCATGCGTTAGAGACTTGATATGGTGATGTACTTCTAGATTATATTATTAAATGAATAAATAAAATATCCTATCCTTATATACATATTTATGAAAATGATAGGTGGACGTATATAAACTATATAAAATTGGCTTTCCTTGCATGCATTTATTTTCTGATGTGGAATCATTTGCCTTATTAGCCCCAAAACATAGGACCTCTCAGTTCCTGTTCACCATCATGTAATTCACACACAAATTAAGTTCCATATTCAAAATAATTAGGTTTGCCCTCTACCCGACTTTCCATTAGAAGTTTGTTCCAGAACTTCTCTGTCTTGATTAATAGTTAGAAACAAATAACAAAAGAGGAGCAAGATACCAAAAATAGAATATTACATATTACTATGGACTTCTATTGCCATTTTCATAAGCACATTCTTTCAGAAATTTCATTTACCTTTCCATTTTTTTCTAACAAAATAGGAAGGTACAGACTGGAAAGCTGAAGTTACCCATCCCACTGATTTGCAGTTTAAAGTAAGGGGATCCTAGGACACTTTCATTCTCAGCAGAATCTGATCAGTGCAGAATCATGGTAGGCAGCTGCTGGACTGCAGGCCCCTCTCTTTTAGAAGTTAGAACTGAAAGCAGGAAGCAGTGGGTGAGGGCATTAGCAAACTTTGGTTTCTACTTCATTGAAAGATATGGGGTATCATCCAAAACATTCAATGTGTAATTAACTCACCTCTACTAATATTTTGTTGCAGATCTACTACAATTTTTATATGTCACTGATTTCTGAGTTCACTTATAAATAATAAATTGCATTAAAATGTATCATGGCAATAAATGCACATGTTTACGCAGAAAACATTTGCTGAAAAAAATTAAATAATAGTAATAAAATTGTATTTTCCTTTTCTTTAAAATATCTGCATCAAAGAAACTATATACCGTGACCAAGCTTTTGGTTTTGAAGGTTGGAATGGTTTTGACACTAAAGGCCAATGACACTTGGTAGTTTTCATAATAAAATTCAGACCTCAAGATTATTAAATCAAAGTGACATCAGAAACAATTTATAACCCCCCTCTAGTGTATTTTGAAATCTCTTTAACAAGTTGCAGTCTCTGCTGGCTATTTTGATTCGGCATACGCAACTGGCTCATTCCTATCTACAGTGTCGCCAAAGCTGTTTGTTAATACACGCAAGTGTTTGGTGTCAGCGCAGGGGGAAGAATGCTCTATTACAAAAGTACTTATTTTCCCAGGACAGGGTGAGGGGGAAGTAGAGTGTTTAAACAGTAACTTCTTCACTACTAGACACTTCTTCAGTACTAGAGTGAGTGTCTGCAACTTGCTCCTAGTTTGTGGAGGCCTAAAACTCTCAGTTATTTTTCTTCTCCTCCTTGTGATATCCATGGCTTTTTTCCATATTTTCAATGTCTGTCCCTTCATTATCCCATTCACACAAAAGGCTATTAAAAACATTTCTTCTATCCTAAAATCTGGGTGAATTTTGGATGGCCAGATTACTTTGTGGATTCAAAATTTCACTCCTATCTATCATCAAAACTCAGGAAAGAGTTTTCTGACCCCCTTGCACTGTCCATAATTTTGCTGTTATTGATTAGTAAGAATCCTCATGGCAAAGGGTAGTGTCATAAGGATACAAAGAGAGCAGAATCTTAGATTCATTGTCTAGACCAGAAAATAACTGAATTTCCCTGGTTTTGTGTAATTGGATCTCACTGACAGGCGTTACCTTTAACTGGCTTTGGTATCAAAAGAGTAAGAAGTAGGGAGAATGATACTATGAAAACAGAGAAAAATCAAAACATGGCTGAACTCAATATAAACAGACAATGCATTTCAAAGCAATTCCCTGGCTAGAGGTGCTGAGGGACAGATGTCTGAATTTGGCTGATCACAATGAAGGAAATTGGCAGAAAGAACAAAATGTCTGAAAGTAGAACAGATCTAAAACCAGAATTCTTTCCATTAAATTCATACATCTGAGGGTATAAAGACGCTCTTTCTGTCTGCCACCCTGTTCCACCTTATATGCCCAGTTGATATAAAGCAAGTGACGCTATTAAAAATTAATTTGACTAATTTATTCTGAATATATTCCTTCTTCTGTCTTTGTTTTCAATTCCTGTTGAAAGCTTTAACATACTTATTCACTTGACACTAAGTTTCCATTTCTTCCCTACAGAGTTATGGCAGTTCCCTATGTGATGCACAGATACATTCAAGTTGGTACACATTTTTAAACTGCAAATCACAGAATGCAATGCTCTTAGCACATGCTTTCCTTGATACTTTGTTCTTGCATGCTAATCAGAAAGTTCCCGAGGGCCATTTTTGCCATTGAATACTGAAAAGGTTACTGCTACAAGGACAAAAAAAATGCAAATGATTAAATTACAGACAAAATACAACACAGTGTCACACATCATGGAATAATGATCACAACTGTTGAGGGGAAACTGTCAAAACAAAGAATTTAATGAACAATTCAATACAGTTTAAACATCAAACTTCATGTAATTTATTTATTAAAGATAGATTAAAATGGAAGACATTTCTTAGAAATAAAGAGAAAGTATAAAGTTTTCACTGAATACTGACTTTCCTTGGGTGGATTTCTCTTTAGATTATTTTTTTGTATCTATTGAAATAATAATTAAAAAAACCCCAAACCTTAAACACCTCTGAAATCCAGTACCTAAAAATTTTAATATACCTGTGCTTTCCCACACAAAAAGATGTTCAAATTCGTTTGCTACCATAATTGAGTTACATCGTGCTTCATAAAATGCTGTGATCACTTCAGTAACTTTTTCATTTTATTCTAGAAGCACTGAAACAGAAAACTTACTGTACAAAAATTTGGGTTTTGCTTTCATGCAGAGTATCCAATACAAAGATAGAAAATTAAAAAATTAGCATATTAACAAATTAGCTACTTTGCAGAATGATTGCACAAAACACTAGAGGATCAAGTTCAGCAATTCATTATCAATTTGATGATAAATCACGATACACTACAATTCCTTTTATATCACATTTTGATCTCTGTCTAGCTACATACAAGAAGAAATATTATTTGTGTTGCTAGAAATATATAGGATCAAAGTTTAGATCTGCAAATTGTATAGGAATAATTTGACACATAACTTTATTAGGGAAAAAAATACATATATTTGCAATACTGATTGCAAAAGATGTGCTCTTGTGGAAAATTCTAGCCATCTGGAATAGTGCTAAATGAACTGTTTGCTAGGTTAGTGTTTTGTTTTGTTGATAGCCAGAGCACTTGATTTCTATCTTTGGCATTTATTGCTCTTTGCAAATTGTTTTCCTCAGCCACTATAATGCTATTATAGTAACACATTTTAACCCTACTCAAAATATATTTTCACTTGTGACTGGAAAATTTTGACAACAACTTTCTCAAAATCATTAGGATGGCATTCACTCTCATTTATCAGGCTTCAGTTGTCAGTTAGAAATACAAAAGTAAAATTTAGCATAAAGAAGACAACTTTAAATGTTTATCTTTGGCTTAATAATTATCTTCAGGCTGGATGACAAACTGTTAAAATGGTAAGTGGGCTAAGCTAATTATATTTACTTGATTACAAAAACAAAAAACACAAGAGAAATAGATACACTTACATATATTTAACCTGCATTTACACTCACTATTGAACATTTTCTGTGGGCAAGAAGAAACTATTGGGGAACAAAAATCCTATCAAGGAAAAATTGATAAATTATATCAAACCCAAATGATGATAGATGGGACATATACCAAGTTATTTTACATGGACAGATCTATTACTCAACACTCAAGACCAAATTACAAACTCTTGGACACTAGTGGAAAACATACAAATGATGCCAACAGAATCAAGGGAATGACTTCCGCTAACATGTGTTCAGTGGTACGAACAGGAGGAGGTTCAGAGTCTGATCTTAACAGAAGTTGACCTTGACATTTGCTCCATATGCTTGACTAGAGAGTATATATTGAGATGACTATCCACGTGGTCTTTGAATGCAATTTTTGATCTATCAAAGCTTGGAAAAACATCAAGCAAAGTTTGGGATCTCAAGCCAAAGAACAAATGGATATACATTTGTTCTGTACGTTCTGTACACAGTGCACAAACTACACTGTTTTGTGGGGGTTTTTTTCGTGTATGTGCATGAATGTTTTTTTTTGGTTGCTTTGCTCTTTATGGAGTGATACAACTTTAATAGCAGCATCTTACCTAAGCACTTAATTTTAAGCACACCATTAATCTCATTGGAACCAAATGAGTATCAGAGTATTTCAGTTTAAATGTTTTATCAAATCCTTTGTGACTAAACAGACAGTTCCTCCAATGCAGTGAGCTACCAGGTAAGGAAAAATGTAAATTAACATTCAGTTATCTCCAGATTTGGTGCAACATGAGTTGCAAGAACTGGATTTTTATTTCCACCCCTCTTGCCACCTTTTTCACTCTATTATGCAATGAATTCTGATGTCTGAAATTTTACTGCAAGACAGTGTAATAAAGCAGTTTTGTAGTTTGATTACAATAAGTAAGTAGCTTCAAACATAATAAATTGTTTCACAGTTAACAGAATTAATGAAACCTGGTGTGGACTTCATCTAAATGTATGCGTCTACAACATGGGCATTCTCATCTCAGGGTTTCACACTAACCTCGCACTCATGATGTAACCAGCTCACATACTATACATTGCTGTAACAAGTCAGATTAAAAACACATATGCCATTTAGAGTCACAACTTCTGCAGATTTAGGATTTAGAATAAATGATGTTCCCTTCCAGTAGTTTGGCCATATTTTTTACAAAATTTGCTATAGATTACCTTTATTAACAGTTGTAATTTTCCTATTTTTTGTAATATATATAGTAATCTCAACAAAACTGAGATTACGAAATAGCTGACAGCTCACCTGAAATGGAAGGAATTTGAGCTAACACATTATATCAGGGTATTTTTCTGCAATATAAAGCATAAGAGCCATTTTGGTCCCCATTTACATTACTATGCTTTTATTACTATCAATAGAAAATGCAGCTAACACAGAATATATGTTTCTGCCAAGCGAGGTAGTCAAGTGAGATACAAACTTAGTCATAAAGGTGGAGTTATTTGATTTATCATGGGTGTCTGAATTTGAGTTAGTCTTCCTAGGTTTCCTTTAAAGTCCTCAGAATCTGTTCTCTTTAACCAGTGGCGTCTAAGGCATAGCTCATCACATCTAAAATTAGATGTTTAAGACAGATCAGACACTAAAAATATGTATTTCTCCTCATCAAATATAAAGGTAATGTAAGGTGACTAGATTTGTAAAGACAAAGACATTCCCACTAGATGTCTGAAATTCATTGAGCTGTACAGAATGAAGATTTGGTATCTGTTCTAAATTCCTGGAAAATTTCACAAACTGTTGGAGAAAAGCTTAATGTCTTGATTTAACATTTCTATCTTGAATATATATATATTGGTGAAAAAGTTCAGAAATAATAGAAGTAACCATGGGACTAGTCCTATTTTCCAATTTAGTCAAGCTCTAAAATACAGCTGGACCAATAAAATCCAATGATACAATGATACTGCAGTTTTCCAGGTAAAGAGTGGCATATGCAATGTCTAGAGTAAAAATATGTATAATTCTACTATGTAATAAAATTATATGTATAATATGTGAATAAATAGATATTGTGTCATACTTTAAAATAAGACAAAACTTGTTGCAAGTTATAAAAAAAATTAATTCCAGACTACTAAAATTTGTACAGTTTTACAATTAAAAAGTTTTTTCATATCATTACTTTAGGTATTTTTTAAATTATATGTTCAAATTATATAGTACTCACTGAGTAATTTTATTTCTGTCACTAGCTGTAACATGAACTATTCAAATCTGTCTGGAAAAAAAATTCCTCTTGGGAAAGAAGTCACTCTGCTCTGTTCCTATGTATGCTATGAAATACCTGTGGAAATAGAGTAGAATAAGAAGAAAAAACAACACAATTTGGAATTTTTAAGTTCTTGGTCGTTTTGTATTTGTGCAATTTGTACCTTGGATTGATCAAAAATCTATAATCAAAGTCCTTCTAACAGAAAGTTGAAGTCAACAAAACAAGCATCTACTCCCCTGAAATAAATTTTAAAGTATTGTTTGGGGAGATTAACAATTCTTAAATGTAGCGCCGCTACATAGCCGAGGTACCACGAACGGATCACTGGTCGGCCCCCGACCAGGGAAGAAACAGATAACACACACAGTGTGAGTGACAACTTCCTCGTTTATGGCGCAGTTAATTCCTTTTATACAAACACGTCACAGGGAGGTGGTGTCTAGCTCTCTATCTTTCCGTGACATCGCGAGATCTTCCGAACGCCGTACCCTACACTTAAAAAAAAAAAAAATCCCACTGATTTAAACTACTTGTTAGCATGAGTTCGAGGAGCTAAAAAATGGCTCTTTAAACAGTCTGTCATTCTTCAATATGAAATATCTTTGAGGCTACAGTGTTTTCCCTTAAAAGATTAACGTGTCCAAATCTTATTCCTATTAGCAAAATACTGTTCACATAGATAAATATTAACTCTGCTGAATATGGAATTAGTTGTCTGTCCCAAGATAATAAACATTTATTATCCAATACCTTATTTTTTCCATCTTTAAAACATGCAAAATGGTTTTCACAGTTTTCCATGTTTCCAGGTTGAATATTGAACATGCTGGAACGCAACTGAAACTCTGGTCATGTAAAAATGGAGCATGTTCCAGTTCATGAGCAAATGGATATGGCTGTATTTCCATGAAAGAAAAATAGCTCTAGCAGCAAGGACTGAGGAAGAGAGCAACCTGCACATGTCCACAAGAATGGAGGACACTGTTTCAAGTCACTGGCATGAATTATCTGTCCAGAAATTGAAATCTGTTTGATGCGTCCCAAGTAAATGCACATCGCCATCAGACTGTTAGTTATCTGATTTTTCTATCATCTTTGTCTATTTTGGACCACAAACTCCAACCTGAAGTGAAGCACTCAGAATTTTATTTTCTTATTGGATTTCCTTATAGTTTTGATGCCATGAATTTGCATGTTTCCCATGCAAAGATATAAGAATGAATGTTTCCTGTCAAAGCTGTAGAAAAAATCCATTGCAGGACAATTTCACTAAGTCTTAAAAACTGAAACCGCAAAGTTTAACTAAGTTAATTTAGCTTGAAAAACACCTATGAGCTCAACAATTAAGGAGCCAAATTCTAGCTAGACTCCTAGTAAATCAGCACCAATGCAGTGGTTCCAATTTTTATACAGTAATTCAAAATAGTTGAAGATCTGTCCCAAGATTTTGTAAGTTAATGGAAGTTATCGTTGCAAGAGGAACATACTAGAGATTTACATAATTGGGTTGTAGAAAAGTCTCTCTCATTTAAAGCAGAGACTGTCAACTTTTCACCTCCTGTTAAAAATGAATTTTTGGTCCTTAAAAATCATTGGAAAAAGTTTTATTTAAATTAGGCAATTGAGGACTTGGGATTTGAGTATGAAGTTGATGCACACTCCTGAGCTTCTCTGGTCAAAAACTCCTCTTGACATTTCAGAAGAGTGCCTACACAGCATTTGAAAATATTTGAGTCCTTCTCAAATTGTCTCACTTCAGTTCCAAAGCTGCTGGTAACCAAAAGTAGGATGAAGAATGGGGTTTCTATAGCAGAGAGAAGTACCTTAATCAAGCTAAGGTGACTAATAAAAACCAGTAAGAAAGACTTTCCCTCTCTTTGTTAATCAAACTCCCCATTGCCTGCAAAGGCACCTGGAAATCCCTGTTCCAGGCCAGACCCTCCCTGCCGCCCTTGGCCGGAGTTTGGTGGCTGGGGCAGGGCTGGCTCAACCTTGGCTTAGCGCCCAGCGGGCAGAGCGGGCAAACCACATGGTGAGGGGTGGGGGGAGAGTCTTGTGGAAAGGGTTGTGAGAAGCCAGGACTCATCCCCCTGCCCTGGGAACTGTTTTTCAGCCCCAGCCATTGCCCCCTGCCCAGCCCTGGGCCCTGATGAGCCAGGCCTAAGCCCAACCCTGGGCCCTGATGAGCCAGGCCTAACCCCAACCCTGGCCTGTGCCAGGGGCCGCCTTCCCAGCTGGGCCCAGGGCCCGCAGCGGCACCTGGGGATGGCCTGGCTGTGGCCAACACCAGTCACTGCCCCCGGCCTGGCTCGCTGGTGGCTGTGGGACAGGGCTGGTCGGGGTTAGAGGGCAGGGCCCGAGGCCTTGCTGGGCCGCCCCTGGCCCTGCTGCGCCCCGGCACATCCTTCTGTTCCCTTCCATATCCCTCACTATGGCTGATATCACATATCTGTAGTCTGAAATGTGTGGTAAGAAAAGAATTTGTTTGTGTAGTTTTGTTTTCATTCAGTTGTTTAAACTTAAATGCCAGTAGGATTTATTTCTTTAGTGGTTACAATTACTTTTTAATGCCACAGGTATGAACAACTCCAATCACTCCTTCCAGTTAGCATTTCCTTACATCTGTTAGGAATGAATTACATTACCTGTCCTACTGCCTATTCATCTAACCTTATTATTTACTTCAGAATGTTTTCAGGCTTCATTATACTTGACTAGCCTCAATAATTTAGTGTCAACTATAAATTTTGCTTCTCTGAAGTCCTTTCTTCCATTTTACAAGCCATATAATTATCTGTAGAAAATTTGACACAGAAAATATCATACCAACTGTTAGCCTTTGGACAAACAAGATTTGATTTACACTCACATTGTCTGGCTCTTGCTTTTCAATCCTAATTTTTAATCATTACCATTAATTTACTTCTCACTCATTGACAATCTTCCCTGAATTGTCTCACATAAAGAATTAGTTCTGAAACTGTTAGAAAAATCAAATAAATTATTTTTTAAGATGAACACATGATTATACCAACAGATTTTTAAAGAGTATCTATATCTAAAACACAAATACAAATCATATTTGTTGTGCTTTAAAGAAAGGTACCTTTACTACTTCTTCCTCAGGAGCTACTGCTTATTCATTCATATATGCATGCGTACATGTGTATACATACAAACAAAAAAACAGCTCTATATACTTCAGATCTCAAGATTAAACAGTATTTTTGGGGAGATGTTAGGGCAAAGCAGCAACTACCAGAGCACTTTGCCAGGAGGAGAACGGTGTGCATGTGTCCTGGTTTGGCTAAAGCAGGACTGTTTCTCCTTTCAGGAGTTTTCCTTTCAGTGAAGTTTCTTTTAAGTAACTGCACTTTCTGAAAGTACAGCTACATGTTTTTCCAGACACTGTCTGCATTTCAGACTTGGTAACGCTTGATGTTTATAGTTGCTACCGAAGTATCAGTAGGATTAGTATGCAGAAAGGCCCACATTTATACTTATCCCCATGAGAACCAAGGCCACTACTGGCCCTCTTTTGTTAAGCGAGTAAAAAGTCATAAAAGGGTCGCACCTGTGGAAGAGTGCAGACAGGACAAGTGACCAAAAACTGACCAACGAGGTATTCCATCCCATCCACATCATCCTCAGTATAAAGCTAAGGGATCACGGCCTTCTTTCATGGCCGGCATCCCTGTTGGATCCTGCTCGTTCTCCTGCCTCTGACCCCAATCCGTGCGTTCCTGAATCCATCTCCTGTTGGCTGCACAGTCCAGTCCGGGACATCTGGGTGCCCGCCCTCCTGTGGGCCTGCAGTCTGCCCACCATCATTGGGACATTCAGTATCAGTTTTGTATACTTTTTCTCTTATTTCCATTATTAGTAGTATCAGTATTAATATCATTATATTTTTTCCATTATTATTGTATTATTAAAGTAGTTAATACTTTAATAATAATACTCCTCTCTGCTCCCAGTCCTAGCTGAAAGCTGTCCTTCATCCCTCCTGTGTTCACAGGCAGATGTTTGTCACGCAGGAACTGCCTGGCGTTGTCAGGCCCTTCCCCATGGTGGCATTCACACGCCCGGACTCACACGGGCCGGGCAGCAGTTACTCAGCCCCTAACAGTTCTTGAAACACGATAAAAATCTGGGCAAGCCTGCACAAGGCCCGAGATCCTGCACTGTCAGGTCAGTACAAAGCCTACAGCCTAGTCCTACTGACAGGAAAAGCTGTATTTACCAGGATATACTCACAAACCAATTGTCATCTATTTTTGCAGATAATTCCTAATAGTGGAGGAGTCAGGAGGAAGTTTGCACCTGTTTCCTTAATTGTAATATATGGGATGCATTTGACTAGAGTGAGTTCAGATCCACAGCAGAAGTAACTGTTGGCATTCAAAGAGTGATCAGCACTAGAGCATGTCTAGTTCTTGATGTTCCAATCACAAATGGCTATTCTCAAATAATGAATTTGTGACTGGTTTGCAGATGTAAAATAACAGCATGGACATTAGCTAGTTAGTCTGAAGCAATATCTGCACCTGCCACATATGATCTCTTCTACAGAGTATCATAAATATATGTCTCAAAATGGTTAGTGTTACCTTCACCCAAGGGAAAAGATACAACTCGGACTGATTAATGGACTTCATTAGCAACTGGGATCTATCCTTTTAGAGAAGTGACAAAATTTCAAGTGAACCTAAAATGTTCCGAGTCAGGTGTGACATCTGAATATTCACCTGTAGACCCAGACATTTAGTAACCACCCTCAGAAGTTCAGTAACTACCCTAGAATTCAATCACCTTCTTAGGCAAGAAAGGCAATCAAACTCCTCCTTTAGATGAATTATGACTAGTGTAAAGATTTATCTGAAGAGTCTTGCTGTCACGAGGAATTAACTGAAAGGGTTTTATATTAGAAGGTCCTGAGCCTGTTCAAAATAAAAATATGTATTTGAAAAATCAAATGACAAAGATTACTTGAAGTAAATACCATTCAGGATGAGATAGATGTGTTAGGGAGACAGAGTGTTCAGTTTGTTTCCTCCAGGTGTTCCATGGCACCCCAAGTCCCCCTTGCTGCAGGAGGTAATCAGACACGTGCATGGTCAAAACAGTAGGATCCCTGTTCTGTTGCACTGTGGTGAGTGGGCTGCTTAGAAGGCACCCCTCAACTCACTCTTTACCACATGATTTTCTGCCCTTATATTCTCTTTTTCCCTTTCCAAGTCCTTTCGGTGTACCATACTCACCCCTAGCACTCTTTTCCTTTGCCTGGTTTTACTCACTTATTTGGTATTTGCAAGATGGTTGCCTCAATAATTTATACCTTAGTTAGCGATTCTGTCAAGCTACCGCCTCCTTTTGTTACATACATAATTTCCCATTTCTCATCTTATCTTGTTCAGTTGATCATAACAATTTCAACACATCAGCTAAGTCATCTGTAGTACTTTTACCCTTCTCAACTGTTTCATTTACTTTCTTCTTCTCAATCTCAATTTTCTTGAATTTTTCTTCATCCAGTGTGCCATAGCACGTCAGAGTATATTTTATATGTCTGAGTATTTCCTACTTAAGTTTTCTCATAATGGAACTACAGTTTTTTGCCCAATACTTTGCTAGATATTATTTATACAACACTCCTGAAGGAAGTTATCTTTTGAACCTTCCCATTTAACCACATTCTATATATTTATTTTTTTTATTCTTTCCACAGTTTTGATCAAATCTGTTTGCCTTCTCTGACAGATGATAGGCTTAACCTTCCCAAATCTAAGGATTTCTAGTTTTACACTTTTCACTTTGAAGCCTATTTATTAAGGATCTACTGGAGGTTAGATATAACCAGTTAAGGTTAGATATATTTACTCATTTTTCTCCTTGAGCATCCAGTGTCATATTGCTAGGTTGTTTTTATAGACACATACAGTTTATCCCCCAGGATGCTAAACTTAATTATATTGTGGCAAACTCAACTGCTACAGGCTAGTGGTGTTGGAACTTTCATGAGTATTTCTTTACAATATTGTATAATTTAAGCAGTTGTTTTCTTCCTACATCACTTGATAAGAAAACAGTGGGCAATTTTCCTTTAATCCCAGCTTCCTATGGACAATAATGAAGTGACATTAGAAGCATTTTTTTAATGTTTTGCAAGTTCCCTTTCCATATCAGCCTGTGTTTTCAATATACAAAGCTTGCAGCACAAGTGATCACCAGTGCAGGATTTCTATACAAGTTTAAAGTTTGTTATCCTGGTCCTCCTCTTACTTTTTCCACTTTAAGTTGTACCATGAGATCAAGGGGTAACAGTTTTAAACTGAAAGAGGGTAGGTTTAGATTGAGCATGGGGAAGAAACTCTTTACTATGAGGGCAATAAGACACTGAACAGGTTGCCTAGAGAAGCTGTGAATGCCCCATCATTGAATGTGTTCAAGGTCAGGTTGGATGGGGCTTTGAGCAACCTGATCCAGTAAAAGATGTCCCTGCCCCTAGCAGGCAAATTGGACTACATGATCTTCAAAGGTCCCTTCCAACCCAAACTGTTCTATGATTCTATGATCAAGAAAGCAAGATTCTATATTGTCTGGATCTCTGGAAATGACAGATAAGATTACTCTAGGATGCAAACCATGCTCATGCTGGAGAACTCCAAAGGAAAATTCCTTTGGTCAGCTTCCTCCTCCAATTTCCTTGAACAAAATTCAGCATTCAGTGCAAGCAACATGGAGTAAGCAGACACCCAGACAGGATCCTCTATACTCTGAATGTTTTCGAAGCATGATAGACAGTAGACAGAGGGAAATATTTGAGAGAAAAATTGACACACAATGCTCTAAACCCAAGGGTCATGCATGTTTCACATTACATTGGGAAAAAAAAAATCAAAACTTGAAACACCCGATTTCATTTATACTCCTTGTGCATTGGCTAAAGTGACGAATGCCTGCCTTTGTTTACAGTCACCTTATGCCCAGAAAGAGGAAAAAAAAATGGCTCTTTTGACCAATTACATAATATGGTCAAATGAGATTTGTTATTAGTCTGTGAAGAGCAATGTAGGCCAACTTATCCTTAGACCTTGGCAAGAATGAGTAGTTTCACTCCTATAGTACTAAACTGTGATGAATCTCTGAGATCCAGCAAAATATGCACACACAAGTACCTACCCACTCACACTGTAGAATTTTTCACACAAATATCTGTAGCTATCACAGAATTTGGTTTTCATTACAAAAGGAAGCTCTTCGGACTATTTTACTATGGCTGCATTAAGAGAGTACTTCAAAGCCAATTTGAAAATAGCAGGGGTCACAGTACATTAACAAAGATCAGCCCCATGAGATTATTATATTTTTTGCACTGCAGCCTAACAAGACATACACGAAGCTGAGATACTATTTCATAATGAAATAACAAGGTTGTGTTATTGCTGCTCAGAGGGAACACTTTAAATGTGACCAAACTGCTAATTCTGCTATAACTGTCCAAAGTGCCTTAAGGGCCATTTATTAAAAATAAAAAATAAATTGCTTCTGCCACTGTGTAAATCCCTAAATATACAAGGTCTTGAGGGCAGCATTTTGAAGGAGAAATATTTAAATGTTAGAAGCAAAATTTGCTTAGTGGGAGACTTTGGTTTTTCATTTAGTTACAACAGAGCTACATGTGCCTGTCTCAAATTATGATAATATGCAGTTGAAGTCAAAACTGAATATCATAAAAGATAATGCCTACACTACATCAAAACACAGTACATAGACACACTCCATTTGGAAATCACTTTATTTACTACAACTAGTGATAATCCAAATTGCCAAAGGAGAAGAGAGGACATTCTTTCTGGAAAAATTTCATCTTCTCAGTTCCATACTGCGTCTAAATCATCAGATAATTAGAATCATTCCTTGCAAGTTTAAACATTAACTTTTTTTTTAGTTGAAAGCTGAATAACTACAAGACCTGCTAGTGGTCAGTCTACTGCTAGCAGCTGACATAATTTGTTATATTGTTAACGGGCAGCTTAGCGTAGAAACATTGTGGGCCAGACTCTGCTTTCATTTAAAGTGAATGCAATTTTAAAGTACTTCCATGTAATTAATATAACATATGCAATCTTTGTGCTAAAAAATTGCAGAGTTGGGCCTTTTAAATTGATTCCTGTTCCTCTCTGAGGATGTGTTGATATTTATAAAGTATGCAGTACTTAAAAAGACAACCTGATGATGAACAACTTGCAAGTATCTATAAAGAAAACAGTAAATAATACTACTCCATGTTGAAAATATTCCTTTTAAGATTCTCATGAACTATGCAGATCTGATCACACAGAAGTGTTCAGCCCTGCTTCTTATTAGCAGTGTCATAGTAACTATTACAGTAGTATTATATTATAGTAGCATTTACTGTCAGTTCCTGACAAAGGGGACCTGTTGTGCTATGAGTTTTAAGTACATATGTAGAGAGACAGCACCTGCTCCAAAATAATCTCATTTATGAATAGACAAGGTTGAAAAGTCATTATCCACTGATCCAGAGTTCCCAAGTTCCAATTCAGTCCTCAAGCCAGAATACTATTATTTACATTTTTTCCCCAGACTATTCCAATTATGAAGTTGTTACCCTCAAATATGTTCTCTTCCCAAGCAAAAGAAAGTGTGATTGATACCGAGAAAAAAAAGGGTAAGAGGAAAACAAACTATAGCAGACTAAGGCCCTTTTTTTGCTGTAGCAGTCCTAAGATCTGTACACTGCATACTGAAGATTTCATAAATTCAAGGAAAATGAAGAAATATATTTTTATTTATCAAAGATTTCTATAGTCAGTCATATCTGGCCCTCTCTCAGTTCCTTTCTTTTTACTGCTTCATCCTACAGAAAAAAAACATTATGCTGGATTTGTGACATAATATTCATGACTGCAATGCCACACATAGAATTACAATTTAACCAAAGGATCAAGCAGAAAATAAACCGTAAGGATAGGCTGTGAGCTTTTGTGCTGGATTAAAGCACAAATCTTCAACAGCAGTGAACAGAACATAGACGTTGCTAACCAAGGCCATTTCTTTTACTATAAATGTTCTCACTCAAACTTGCTCCACTACAACAGCTCATTTGATCACCGTGGCAGGCAAGAACACGAAGCTAGAAACACCACAGTCAGCTTGACTACACCAACGGGTAACATGGAATTTTTTTTCTGCTACAGTTTTTTGGCTATTTTGGTTCTTTTGACCAATGTGACAAAGGGCAGTAGTTCTTGCTCAGCAGGAGAGGGAGACACGCTCACCTGCTAGTTCTTATTTTATCTTGTATCAATGTACAGGTGGGGTATTCAAAAACCTACCATCCTTGTAGTTCACCGCAGATTAAAATCTGGGCTTTAGCATTTGATAACTAATAAAGAAGCCATAACAAATTATCTGGCTGGCTGTATCATTTGTCAAACAGTAACAGTTCCCAGAGACAACTATTTTCCTCCAACTTGTTCAGGGCTTTTGGGTTTTGGTTTGTTGTTTTTGTTTGTTGTTTTTTTTTTTTTTTAAGAGAATCTGAAGTTTTCATTCGATAGTAAAAGCAAGAAGCTGTGTCCACAAATAAGAATGTTCTGTGTTATGTTATGCATAGCTGTGCAAGTGGATAGACAGACTTTATACCACTATTATACTCTTTCACAGGATCAGGAATAGAGCAGCTATCAGTCACAAACACTTTCGCAGGCTGCTACAAGTAAGAGTAGATGCTGACATGCAAAACTGGTGCTTTAGAAAGTACAGCACTTGGGTTTAGTATGAGTTCCCAGAACCTGCTTTGATAGTACCTTGAGCAGAAAAAGACAGCATGGTTCCACTTCTACTGGTATAATCTTCATATGCAAATGATTATTATCGTATTCTGCTAGAGTCCATGTACTCAGCATTTAAAATGAGGTTTTCAGTAAAAAGCTGAGCTTTTTTTGCCATGCAGGGTGGTAGATGTGTTGGGACAGAGGAAGCTGAACATGGTGACCAAAACAGGAGAAAAATCCACACAGAGCAATTGGGGTAAAATGCAGTGTTAGATTTCATAATACAGATCCTGAAGGCTCCACTGGGATCCAACCCAGTACAGCAGACACTTGTAGTGTCAAGTCAACAAGTGTAAGAGGGAAGAACAAGGTTTAAGGTAGTTGCTTGGTAAATACTTAAGACATCAAACCATCCAAGTAAGGTCATCAAAATATGGCCCAAAATTCTGCCTAGTTTTCATAAAATAATGTTAAATTAGTAAGGGAGAGTCATTTAAGCAAAAGTCACCACCACTAGGCACAGCTGAAGTACTGTAAATTAACAACCCATATTGTCAAATTCACAGTTGGAAGAAACTCAGATTCTAAGGTGATAGTGTCAGTTGGAGTTCATCAAATGCTCTGAAATGCTGCAAATAGAAGAATATTTTTACCCCTCAGCTAGTACTAAAGAAAGTCAGGTCTCCCCAAATAGATATTCATAGATTAATGCTATGAAATCAGTCTCATTTGCAAGGAAGAAATCCATTGTTAGAGCTACTATTGTCATTTCAAAAAAGCTCACACTTGAAACTTACAGCCAATTCTTAAGGAACTACCGGTAGAAATACCAACCTCATTTCAAGTATCATGCAGTACATGGATAAGTAGGAAGAAAAATGGAGAAACAGTAAGTCACCACACCTTGAAAATTATAGTGAGAAAAACACAGAAGTTGACTCCTTCTAAATAGATATATTATTTCTAAAAAGGGAAAAAAAATTAAAACAATAATCCTGAGCCTATACTCCTCGACATTCAAAGATTTTAAGAATCAAAACCAAGAAAAACATAAAAAGTAACAAACAAGCATTTAGGGGTTTTTTTTGTGGATGGAATACACGTTTTACAAGAGCTTTTGTTTCTATTATGACAGATTTCTCTTACTCCCAGATGAAGAGTCCACAGCAGTTTTCATCCAGAGAAAGTGTCCAGGAGCAGTCCAAGTTATCCTTGCAAACATTTGACCACAAAAGACTCTACCACTCTAGGTGCAGCTGGTCAAAACAGTAGAGCAATTCACTCTAGCCATTTGCCTGTTATCTTTATCCATCTTACTGTATGCAGGTATAATATCTCAATACACAGTCTGCATCCTCCCCTTTCCTAAAGTTTTGGCTATCTGAACTCATAACTGGAAAAAGAACACAGCTATGCCCAGAAAAGGGAAGCTGCTGAAC
>NW_009624979.1:45931-48250 GCF_000690535.1 Cariama cristata | reverse complement strand
GGGGGGCTGCTTTTAAGCTGAGGCTCTCAAAATTGGCTCCAGCTGCCATACACCGCAGCTGTGTTGCAGACTTGCCGTGCCCCACCATTTCCCCATTGATCCAGACTCTGCTCCTGACCCACAGACTGGCTTGCCCTTGGATCTGCCTTATCATTGTGATCTAGCCAACCACACACTGGGCTGTGTTTACTGACCTGACACCGTCCCAGCCCGAGGGCTGCTCTCCTGGGCCTGCAGGGGTTCCTGGGGGTGGCTGGGCTGCAGCCAACACCGTCATTGTCCCTGGCCCAGCCCAGCTCACCTCACTGGGGGCTGTGGGACAGGGCTGATTGGGGAGGAAGGGCACTGCATGGCCCTGACAGCCCTGGGTCCCCAGTCTTTGCACAGCAGCCTACTACCATGCAGCCTGGCACAGAGGATCAAATGCTGATCGTTGTTAGAGTCTCCAAAGCAATACCTAGTTACTGCACTGTGGTTTCCTAACTTTCTGTCAAGGCAAATAAGTCACGTCTTCCACTGTCCACCATGCTATTCATTTCCCCAGCCCTCTTCCGTTCTTCCCATTCAAACACTAGTACCCTCCTCAGCAGGACTGGCCCTCTTCAAGAAGGATGCCCTCATGGAGTCACTGGGTTGGTCTCCTGAGTATGTACAAATACTATTATGTATTTGGGATTATATATCCCAAATAAAATATTCCATTCTCTCTGTGCTTTTTCAAGTCTAATGAAAATACGGAATGGGGCATTATGCTCATCTTCTATCATGTCATTAGTCTGACATTGTGCAAATTGAGAATAAGAATCTTGCAAAGATTTCAGATTTATTCCCTAGGATGGGATAAGGTCAAATGTCCCAGAAGAATTGCCCCTGAAATCCCAATAGATACATATCTGCCTCATTCAGCAGCTGGAGTCCCAGGAAACCATTTTTCCAGTTTCTTCAGCGCAGAAAGAACACCACTGTCATAAAACTGATAAATCAGGACACCAGCCCATTTTATACTGAATCTAAATTGCAGACCTAGTAAAAGCCACACAGATGTACTTGACAGGATGATAGTGAGTTAGTGCACCATTCTTCCACCTCCGGAAACTTCAGGGAATGGCACAGGCTCATGCTGCAACTTAAATGAGGACAGTGGGTTCATCCTTGTCTACTCTAACTCACAGGATGCATTTCTCCTTGTACAACTGTTTAAACTCACATATCTCCATTGACTTCAATAGATTTCCTCCAGAATCACAGTGGGGTAAGGAATATTTAGGCTGGAGGATTTAATAGAAATGTCAACAAATGTAGTTATCGTAGCCAGTATATTATCAAAGAGTTCCCAAGAACAGTTTTCAAAAATGGGCTGAAAATGTTCAATTCATTGTGATATAAACTAGACGACATTCAGTTTGCATTAGGTTGAACTTGACTATCAGATTTAGGAACTTATTCCAAGAAGGAAGACATGCATTTGCTGAAAGACATTGCTTATTAAACCTGATAAACTAATACAATATGCTGGTCTTACAACAGTTTAGCTGAAAGAAGATTTGATCTGTGACTTTAATAGTTAATAAGACTTATATGACAAGCAACACCAGTAGCCATTATACTGCAACATTTGTTTCCACCAATTTAATGCAACAATCCATCATTGCACATCAAATGAAAAAAAATAGTATCCACAAACTCATACTTTAAAGCTTGAACACTTAGCTTTAAATAGGCTTTTGATTTAATACATAGGAAAAAATTGTGAGCAGATTTGATGTGCTAGTTTAAGGTAACTCCATACAGAAGGTCTTTCAGTGCTAATTTACTATTTAAAAAGCATGCTCTGTAAACTACAGTAAGGTTATGTTTGAAACAGAGCATAGGCATTTTGTTTTTCTTCCAATTAACCTTTTATGTAGGTATTTGGTTGCAAAGCTCAGTATGTTAAAAGAGGTTTGTGTCTGGATCAGGATAAAATAAAATGGCAGCAACATGTATTTATAGTTGGAAATCAATTAGGGTGAATTCTATGTCAAATCAGTTGAGGAAAGTACTCTAGTTCTTTTTGGGCTAATAAGATCTATTCAGGGCAATCATGTCTTGTGTTTCATTGTAGAATGAGTTGTTGTTCCATGCGGAGTCTTTGTGCGTAGTGTGAGGAATGCTGACACAATCAATAGTCTGTTCCCTACAAAAAATAGTTCAAAGTTTCTATGTGAATAACATTATCCTATTTTCTCAAAATCCTTCCTAGCATCAAGTAGTATGGCCACAGAAAGGGACTCAGCTGATTTTTAACATTAAAAAAAAAAAAAAAAAAAAAAAAAAAAA
>NW_009624979.1:41051-45875 GCF_000690535.1 Cariama cristata | reverse complement strand
ACTAACTTGATTAAAGTCAATGGTCTCAGATAAAATTAAGATAACTAAGCCCTAACTTCCTAACTTCTTAGCAATAATTCTTGTAGAGGTCTCTTCTTCTAAAAGACCAAGTAACTGCTATCATAACAGATAAAATGAGGAGGGAGGTAGACTGTTTCTTTTTGGTGGTTTTATTGTAGGGCTTTTTTTCCCTGGTGATAAAATAAATATCTGTAGCACGATATAAAAAAAAAAAATCTCCTTTTGTCAAATTTTTTAAAAAGTATGCACTCAACTTTTCTGTCAATACTTTATATTTGTGATTTTATTTTGCGGTGGTTTTTTTCTAACTGACTTTGTTTCATTATAATTTTATTTGTTAGACATGTTTTCTTTATTGTTTTAAATTGTTGTACAGAAACTTTTGATTCTGAGGTAAACAGGTGCTTGCTGTAATACCCATGTGTGTTCTCTGGACTTAACTGCTGTATGATTGTGTGCGTGCTTATGTTACAGGTTTAGCTAGGTAAATATTTAGTCTAAGTCTAGATTTGTATGTTCCTTTTAATGAAAGTGTTTGCCATATGCTTTACTAAACCATGGCATGATTTTTCCAGTGAAATAACAGTTATGTGTACAGCTCGAACTATTTCAATGTGCATGTGATGGATATTGTGCTTGGGAGTTTAATTTGTTCACAGCTACTCCTCATGTATTCCTGTATATTTCTAAATTGATGGCAAGACAACCTGGAGAGAGATGCTCAGGGGGAGAAGATTTCAGAGATCAAACGGTAGAACAGGAT
This sequence comes from Cariama cristata, assembly GCF_000690535.1. Taxonomy (NCBI): domain Eukaryota; kingdom Metazoa; phylum Chordata; class Aves; order Cariamiformes; family Cariamidae; genus Cariama; species Cariama cristata. Next base: position 45,091 of record NW_009624979.1, on the reverse strand, counting down.
CACATCAGGATGGTTGTACCAACAGGGCATTGGATGGGACATGAAGAGCTTCTTAGGAATCAAAGGGAACTGGGAACACTTTTCTGGAGCTTGAAAATCATTGATTTCCTGAAAGCAAGGATACATTGGGCAGGGGAAAGCTGTACATAATCCATTATTACTCCAGTTTTGTCTTCCCTAATAGATCAGTGCTCCCTGTTCAAAAAGGTTAAATAGCCTACTTAATTTTCTACTAAAAAAATTTAAAAAATATTTAGCAACCCTTTGATCTTCAGTAATTCATTTTATAGTGGAATGGAGACAGAACTAGACATATCTTTCTCAATGCTTTGGCCAACTTAGGTTAAGTGATAATGGAAATTGTAAAATCACATTTAAAAAACTCATTAACATTTTAGTAGCTCTTTTCAACCAAATTCCAGGATCCCTGAATGGTTTCAAACCCAAAGTATGCTTTCTAAATAGATGAGAAGTACTACACTAACAGGCAGTTTGAAAAAAAAAAAAAAAACCACAAGCAAAAAACACACAAACAAACAAACAAACAACCAAACCAAAAAAACCCACAAAATTCAAACAAACAAAAAAACCACCAACCAGGACTAACACTACTTCTCATACCCAAGCTACAAAAGCTGTGTCACTTCACTTTCAAAAACAAAATTACACAAGACAGCTTGAGCCAATCTAACACCTTGTCACTGCTCCCTACTGCATGCTGTCTCTGTTTACCTTGCTTTAGCTGTAACATACATCAGGTCTCTACATGAGACAATTTCAGATGGTTTTCTGCTGGGTTAGTGCAATCAATCTTTTCAATGATGATCTTGAGTAAATCCTAAAAAAGGGCAGAAACACATCATGTGAAAGCGGGAGGAGGAGGAGGAGCTGCTCCTGCAGTCACATAAGAGGAATCCTCCCCATTTGGCAGTGATCAGTTGTGGGACTGACTCAGGGCCGCACATAATTCCACCTGGAGAGAGATCAGGTGATAATCAATTTGACAGCTTTAGTGCTTAAGATTTAACGAGCTTGAGAGAGACTTAAATAGATTAATGTTCATTCTGATGACTAAATACATATAGGATATGTCATTTTACTAGTTGATCATAGTGTAGAGAAAGACCATCAGATGTCAGGTTTCATTGTCAAAATTTCAGGAGCACCTAAAGACTGCTGTTGTTTAGAAGTAATATGGCACTGCTGATAGAGCGTGACATGCCTATGATCTCAGAAGTATGAAAAGTTAATTGCTATGGGCGTGGAAGAAAGTGTGCTCCTTGTTGCGTCTGCAGCTCTCCAATGACAAGAGCCTTTTTGTAGACCGTAGACGTTGTCTTAGGTGCACAAACAGTAAGTTGAACTGCATTCTTGCAGTACCACAATGTACAATTTCTGTTGTCTCAGTTCTTAAGGTTACATACAGAGACCCAGTGGAGACGGAATCACAGCAGACATTAAAGGAAAAAATGTGTTAGTAGAAGAAAAAAAAAGATTGATGAAAGGAGTTACTATCTGTGTATGTAATTATGTCTAGATACCTTTTTCATTATTAAATTGTCAACATTATTTTTTAAGATTATCTAGATTTTTTGTAAGTGAAAAGGAGAATAATTTTATAAAATGTTATTGAAATGTTGTGTTTATTATTAGTGAAGTCACACTGTAACTAAAATTCTGTTGGTAAAGGGAAGGTGAGCCCACTAAGTTCATATGTCATTAAAGCTCTTAAAAGACACATGACGTATTTCACAGGAGTTCAGCTTCAAAATTTTAAAATATTCTTATAGTATAGAAAAGCTGCAACAAGCAAAGATAGAAGATTATGCCAAAATGGTTTTAACTGAAGAGATTAAATCACAGCTTCCCGTATTAATTTATTTATCTCGTATCAGCGCAGGTAAGGGTATACCTCTTTAGATTATGTCAGATCATGCATATCTCAAGAGCAAAGCGTATCTCATAGACCAGAGGATTGATACAAAGTAATCTTTTCAAAAATGCAAAATAAAGTAATGTGAATATGTGTGGGCATAGAGTGGGATAAAGGAGGCCAGTAACTAATGATGGGAAAAGTAACTGTAACTATGCATTTTTGGGTTTTCATCATGACTCCCTGTTATTTGCATACTGAAAGGAAAGCAATAGGAATAAAGGTGGACACTTTGAAAAATAGTCAGCTTCTTTAATATGTCCTGGTTTTCTGAATTTCATTTTTATTGGGACACACACACACACACAAAATTCTAAAACGAACAACAACAGCCCAAATACTTGAATTATAGAACAAATTCTCATTTTCTCTATTCATGATGGTGTATAGTGCAGAAATATTTCAGAGGGAAGGTCACCTTTCATGTGCAATTGTTGGAGATACACAAAAAAAAAAAGGCATGGAGAAATCTCAAGATTCACTGCTTAATCAACCTTTTCACTCCACAGGAAGAATCATATTTGAAAATCACCACATCTATTTCAATCATCAGGTGGATGTAGCAGTTGCCAAAGGCAGAGTCAGTCCTCTTTCCTTCCATTGAACTCCATAACATGCAGCACAGTTTCCTGGCATAAAGCTGAAGAACATTCTGACATAGCCATATTTGTAAAAATGAAGCAAACCCCACTCTCCAGCTGGGAAAAACAAATTCAACATTTTCAGAATTCTAAGAAGGCTTATTTTCTCATTTAAAGCTGTAAATAGCTAAGTACACATGCATCTTGGCAAGTGGAAGCTTTTGCATTTTTTTAACAACACCTGCAAAAAGAAAGAGAAAAATGACAAACTAAAGTATGTGTGGGATGATCACATGTTAGAGGAATGGTTTTACATCTATATGATTTGAAAGAAATGAATTCATTTTGATTTAAAGTGATAAACACTTCTTTCAAAGAAAACTGTGCCAGAAAATATATCATTTTAGTTTTCCTGTTCTAAAGCTATTTTACACTGAACTGCTTCTCTGCAAAGTTACTGCAAACAGCATTTTACAGCAACCTAAATTAAAATATTTATTATATGCAAGTGATAGTTTGTGACCTATTTCTATATAGGTCTTCACTTTGTTCACCTATCACCTTAAGACATAACAAGAAGATTTTCCTTTTATCTTTCACTGAACATGCCCTAAACCAAAAAGCACTTATATAAATCAGAATGATCAAGAAGTGTTTGAAGTGCAACATTTTTAGCATCTCTGGCATAGTTTGTCCATATTAATATTAAAATGAAACAATCTCAGTGAACTACAGTACAATTTATGGAATAATTGAACTCCATAAATATTTTAGCAAACGCATTATTAGCTCCTATAAGTATGTAGCTTATCTATTTGTGTGATCAAATTAACTCTCTAATGCACTGGAAAAATCTGTATCCTTTTTAATTGAATGATCAGCCCTGCTTAATATATGGTGTATATTATGGAACTAAAATCACCATACTTTGTTTGTCCCTTAAAAACAAGGTAAAGATTTATTGCTGATATGCAGCTGCAGTTGCTATGTCAGTAATCTAGGTTTGAAACATAAATTGTTTCAGATGTCTAGCCCACAAGTTGCTCTAAATCTTGAGAACTCAGTATTAAATATTCAGATAGTAAATTTCTAATGTATTAGACTGGAAGTCAAGAGATTCAAGTTCTGCCTGTTACTGTGTCACTTAAGATGCATTCATGTTTTTGCATGTTGTGTATCTAACTTGTTCTCTATACTTAGATGATAAGGTTCATGCTATCTCATCAGGAAGGAAGCATTATGTCATTTATTATTGTTGATTCCATACTTGGGTGTTACACAAGCATCTCAGATATGAAAAAAAAAAAAAAAACCCCAAACATTTCAAATAAAGATATTGCAAATCTAAATCAAACTGTGATGTCTGTTCAGAAATCACATTTTATTTGACACTGTCATGCTTATCTTTCTTCCATAACCCAACAGGAAATCAGTAATTTAAAAGATGTACAAATCAGTATGTTCTTCTAAGTGATGCATTCATTACACTTTTTTTTAAACTTAATTTAAAAGATCCACTTCTTTCT
>NW_009624979.1:9405-41025 GCF_000690535.1 Cariama cristata | reverse complement strand
CATTTACTGATCTGACATATAAACAAATAGTTGCTATGATAATTACTAGGGTGCTCCAAAGAAAGATCATGAATTCCAGAACAAAACAGCAGGATAAGAACTCTTAAGTGTCTGTCCTGCTTAATGTCCTTGGCAATAAAAAGGACAGAAAGCAAACAGAAAATTTGGATATGTGATTTGTTGGTTTCAGCATAGTGCTTTTGTTTTCACTTGTGTTCCCCTCTCCTCCCCAAAAGCTATCCTCAACTATTTAACCCTTAGAAATGCTATAATCCAGTTCCAGCCTGACTGCTGAATGCCATAACACAAAATCTGTTCAGAACTGGAAAACCTTTGGCAGTGACAACTTTCAGAAATACATCATCTTCAGATGAAACTTCAAGGGCAGAAGTAAGAGAGGCCGTTGCGTTGCTACCATTTCTTCAATCAGCCTGGAAGATTCTGTTCACCTAATTTATACAGTCATTCCAAACTTCACTTCATTTATTTAGTTATTACCTTTATGGGTTTTTTCTCAGGGGGTGCCTAAGAAAGGTCAATTTCTGCATCTGACTACCAGCTGTTCAGCAACAGAGAACAAATGAGATAGGTCTTAGCTGGCTCTTGAGTGTGTTATGCTGGAGGTAGGCTAGAAAGGAAGAATCATGTCTGTATTTGGTATGGATAAACCGCTTCTCCCCATCCATCCTGAGTGGTGGAAAAGGAGGGAGGGAAACTTCCCTTGAATGAGCCCCTGCTGTCCCCACTGCAGGGCAGCACCAAGAGATCCCTCCCCCCACCTTTGCCCAGCTGAGGAGCACCTCAGCTCTTCTAGCACTGCATTGCAGGTGGCAAGGGGAATAATAAAGCTGCCCACCTCTCCTTCATGTGCCTGCTATTTAACTTAAACCTGGATCATCTCAAGTACCTCAAGATGGCTGTGTATTACATCCCATTGCAGTGGTCTTCCTCGAAATGTATTTTATCAAGAAATGCTGGAGCCGTTGCTATACTCTTAGCTTGGAAGCAGTCATCCTGAATCTGCAGTAGTGAGAGGTTTTCCAAGATATTCATGACTGCTGCTTTCATTGACTATTTACCATGCAAAGCTTCTGGGTAGCATAGGCTTCCAAAACTACTCTTTTCCTTCTGATCAGCCCTAATAGTTGTTTGCTCTTAGTACAGCAGCTGATGGCTCACCTGATCAATCCCCTGTAGTTAAATGCAGTTCTATGAATGGGATCTTCCCTCAAAAGTCATGGGGAAAAATCTCAAATCATAAGCCATTCTTTTCATTTGGCTTTAGAGTTTCTTTCACAGTGAAGGTTTTTCTCTGCATAGTATCTGCAGCACTTGTTACACAAACAGAAAGTCACTGATTGATAAGACTTGACTTATTGATTGTGCAAAGGGACCAATTATAACATATTATTAGGATGTACCTTTGTCCCTGTAGATGTTGAGACTAGAATCACAGGAAGTCAAATATTATGACAACTATTCTTTTGGGCTGGGATAAGGAGCTTGAAAGTTATTGAAATAAATTATGAATGGGTAGACACACATATAATATAGTTGAATGGGTTAAAATACTGCAGGAGTTCGTAAAATGTGACTCATACTTCCATGTTACTAACAAAGGAAAAGAAGAACTGCTGCTGCTAGAAGGAACAGTTGACAAAAAGAGTTGGTATACAAAAGGAACCCAAATAAACAGATAATCTTCTCAAATGAGAAAGCATGCAGCTGGATTCTTATATCAGAATAGGACTATAAAGTAGCATAATAGGGATGCGAAGTGTGACATAGAATACTTTGACTTCTATTTCAAAATCTTAGCAAGAATTTCAAATACAGAAGAGATTTTGCTGAGATGAAAGAAGACTGTGTTCTACATTATCATAATGTATCACTTAAAAAGGTTCTAAATGACTGTATGTCATAATTAAAACCAGAAACAGTCCTACAGATCACCAGGCACCTAGCAATTGATTAAAGTTTGGCTAATATAAACTGTTTTCTCTGCATAAAATTCTTAAGTGTGTGGAACCACAAAACAATATGGTTCCAGAAGGCACATTCAGTCTAGGCCAATGCTGTGCAACACCATGATCACCTAATGCCTGGTATATTGCAACAGGCAATAGACAAAGCATTGTTTACAGGACAGTGTTATTTTCATGCAATGTGTGCATATATGTAGTTTTTAATTCATTAAGTAATTTTAGTAGATAGAGCTTGTCAATGCTTGTCTTTCAATGGCTCAATATGAATTTTTGTTCCTTTGTGGCTGCATTACCTGTATCTAGATGTCATTTTATGGGCACACAAGTCCCAAAAGCAGAGATTTCTATCCATGAGTCTACGATGGACAAAAATAGTCTCTGTAGAGTGAAATGAAAAATGAAAGCTAGAAAGACTTAAAGATACCAGAATATGGCATGAATTTATGGGACCTAGCCATGTAATTCCTCTATCATCGATTTGGTCATACATTCCAATTATATAAATCCCATATAAAAGGTCCAGTAGCAGCATGTATTTTTAATTGTTTTGCAGAATAGGCACATAAATGCTTTTCTGAGTAGGAATCTATGCAATTTTTTCCTATCATCTTTTTGTCATATGAGAAGACTTCTGAGAAGCTGGCAGTGTTCTGCGAATAATATTTATTTAGTACATTGTAAAAACTGTTTATAAAATGGGAAGGAAGAGTCTGCAATGACTAGACTTTAAGAGGATTTATGAATACTTTCTTAAGTATTTTTCTCTCGTATTTTATGCTTGCTAACTGTAAGCTTTAATAACCACAAATCATTCATCTAAAGGAAACACCCTAAGGTTGCATATCCCCAGTTTTATTCTGACTTATAATTTGATCATAATTGAATTTGAGGATTTCTGAAGAAATTGCACTGATAAATATAGCACAATCTTTAATTAGAAAATTATAATAGATCTAGTATAAGATTATCTCATTTATCTTGACATTCTTGTACATTTTTTTTTTTCCCATGTTTGTAACAATTACCTTTGCTATTGATGCTACTGTGAATAAGACAATAGAGGTCACTGCTGATGGTTTAAGTTGAGAGTTTGCCTGAGGTTCCCTTCTTCAGAAGACACTATCATCTGTCCTTTTCAGAAAAAAGGAAATGCTGACATTTTGTAAACAAAATCAACTGCGTAAGCTGACAGCACATACAGTGTTCTGTGTTCAAAGACCCTTAAAAGCTATTATCTGATGAACATTTGTGGAAAAAATAAATATTACAATATGTAGTGTTATTTTACCAGTTTAGTGAGGATATTTGCATATGGCAAAGACAGGGAGGTTTGTACACAATGTGAAGCTGACATGTTGGCATCACTGAAAAGATGTGGACTAGTCACTTTTGAAAGGTCATTCTCCAAAGGAAATTATTTTTCTCTGTTATCTCGCATACAATTGTTTAGTTTTCGAACTTTCCGAAGGCATTCAGATTTCAGCATAATCACAATGGTGCATTCCATTAACTATAAAAAAAAGATTACGAATGACCTTTCATCAGGCAAAAGACATAGCACAACTAGCAGCTTTATGTATTTATTTTCAATTAGAAAAATTATACAAAGACAGGCATTTCAGACTATGTAGATGCTAAAAAAGTTTGAATATTAAATGAAAAATAAATCTACATGAAAAGGTAGGGAGCATTTAAAGAAACAAATGAAAATTTATTGTGGCATCAGTGAGAAGACATAGTCTATTTAAACAACAAAGCAAGAAAGCAAACATTTGTTTATGGTCATTGCCACAATACTTGCCCTTTTTCATTAAGATTTTTCCTTCCTTATATGATTTTTAGTTACATGGAATATTCAAACAGAAAAGCCAAATCTGACCAACAGATACCCTTTATTAGTGCTCCATCAAAACACAGGCTTGATTGAAGTCATAGTCTCTTCGATACAGTCTATCAACTGCTCCTAAACTACAGATTTGGTGAAACGTGGGCTGAGTGTTACCATCTTGCCAGCTTGGTCTGGGTGATCTGTGCTTGCACCCAGGGGTTTCTTTCCAATAGATACCCGTCTGTGAGAGGATAGGAAAAGAGTGGGGAAAGAGGGTAGAGGAAATGGTGTGCACCTAACTCTTGTCACACAGCTGACCAGTCGCAGCTTCCAATTTCAGGGTGTATCTGCAGAGCAATAGCTGTTCCTAGTCTGCTCCAAAACTTCTTAGATAATTCCAGGTACTCAGAGAATTAGCTGTGTTGGCATAAAACACCATGTTGGCAACACTCAAAACTTCATTGATTTTTATTCTATAAGCAGCTCTCACTGCAGCAAAGACATGCTCTAAGACTTTGCTAATGAAATCCTTCTGGGTCCCATCAGATTCATCTCATCCAGTGTGCAGTCTTGTCTCCAGTTCTCAGCTTTCTCTTCCTTATTAAAGAGTTCAGCCATAGGCAGGGTAGGGACATTTCTTGATTAAAATAATTTGGGTTAGGTTGCAGCTCCAAACTATTCTGGAAGAGACAGTATACCCATTCAAAGAAGAGAATATTATTACTAAATAAATCTCAGTGAAGCAGTTCTCAGATTGAATCTTGGAGCACATAAGTTTCATATACAACGACCTGCGCAACAGGAATGACCCTATACCTACTGAACTCATTTGACTCAATACCCACTGAAGACCATCAGTGGCCACTGCATGGAGCTCTTCTCATTGCCCTTGGTCTTGGGTACATGCAAAAAATGATGAGTACATTCTGTGACATGGAAGCCAATGTCAGTTGGGAAGTACTTGTCACTGCTTCCTAGTTTAATCTTGCCGCACACTTAGATGTTCCTTATGATAGAATCATTCATCTGAAACCATCATTCTTCATCAAATTCCAAGAAATAAAATGTGATATATTTTGAGTGTTTTGCATTATTTCTATCATAATACCAGTTTGTGCAGAATGATAGGATTACAGCTGTATCAGAAAGGATGAAGGATTCATCTCAGCTTGAGGGATTTGTTTTATAACAACTTCCTTTCTTTTCTGACAGATACCCAACAGAGAGGAGTTCAAATACTTTTTAAAGGATCTCTGTCAAAATAAAATGATAAAAAGCAATACTGAATTAGCCCATTTCCTGGATGACCTAACTTTACTTCTTCCTTTCTCAATTCAGCCTGTTTATAGAGCACTGAAAAGCAGTTCTGACACTGCGGTGGAGTTAATATTGCTAGACATACACAAAAATGTGTTCTTTTTCTTTGTAAGAACATCCTACCTCCAAGGACCAGAATTCAAGCAGTTTATACAAGACAAAATTCTGAAAGTAATTTGGCCACTGGAGTATTATCCCCAATGTCAATGTCTTCATTATGTTATCATCCAGCACTTACACAAATTAATTATGATTATATCAGAAGAAAGCACAGATAGCTGACTCCTATATCAGACTTTTGAAAATTTGCTTTTTGCATTTAACTACAGTGGGTAATTTCAGAATTCATATTCTAATAGTTCCTGCATATACAAATTTAGTTAGTAGAAAAGAATGGCATAAAAAGAACACAAACATCAAACAAAAATTCCCAGTATCACTGTCCCAGCAGTAGCCAACCACCTTTCACGTAAAAGGAACTGCTGAAACACATACTGGATTTCACAGTCTGGCTTTTCCCAATTTAAACATAAGTGCTCTTCTTCAAGCAGGCTTTTGTTTGAGATTATTTTTTTTTTTAGTTTAGTTAATTTATTCGGTGGAGAAAGGGGAGGAAGATTACTTGAAATTTGCAGGTTGAAGTGAGTGACAGTGCTTGCAGTAGCAAGGCCTTTTAGAAGAAGGTTTTGTGTTTGCTCCCAAAAGGAGTCAGAGTGGATTCATGTAGGGTCCTGGCAGAGTGTGTTCCCTGGCAACTTCTCTTTGACTACAAAATAAATAAAGAAAAGAAAGTGCAGTGAAAGCCTTTCTACTTTCAAATTTCAAATTCACTTTCAAATCTTTCTTTTTTTTTTTTTTTTTGTGGTATTACTCTGCTTTCCATTTTTGTACATTATCAGTAGGTGTACTCCTTAGGCAGGATAAACAAAATAGTGTATTCAGTCATTTTTACAAGATCTGCAGAAAAGTTGTTTTGTTAAAGTTACAGGTAATAATGAATGGACTCTGAAGTCCCCTAGAGAGAAATTCCCTGCCTCATGCCAGACCTTTTGTACTACCAGTTTGATATTTATTCGTGGCACAAAGCTGGCAGGACCGGCATGCACTGGACGGCTCACTGCCTTGGGCTGTGCATTTTGGGGCAGGATAACCAGGACAGCATATAGCTCTGTCCTGTCAAGTCAGCACTGTTAAATTACAAACACTATCCACTGGGGATATTAGTGGCCTAGGAGCATCAATAATAGTAGCTACGAACTAAATGAAAATGCAATAGATATGAAGGTGTTACAGCAAGCTCCCTGAATACTCACTGGCCCTTCCCAGACAAAAAGTTGTCTCATAACACAGTTCCCAGTCTTCTCTGCCATGTATAGGAGATACAAAGAGGAGTCATTTTACTTTTCATCAAAACCTCCTCACTTCTTCCCTTCCCATCCAGCTTCCCTCCTCACAGACATGTCTCGATTGCAAGTGCCATATTCTAGTGTTCATACTTTTTGGTGCAAGACTAGATATATGTATTCCAAATAAAAAGATACTTTAAACATTTTTAGGTTTATTTTTAAAAGTGTAGCATAAAATACTTTTACAGTGGTATCTAATTTTGTGTGTATGTGTTAAGGCACACAGACCTCTGTCCAGAAATTCAGCAATTCTCTCTTCTTTCTGTCTTCCTTTCTTTCTATCTTCCTTTCTTGCTTTCTCAAGTTGAATTGGAGTTGGATAATTCTTTACAAATCTAAGTCCCCAGTCAGAATTTTGAACATATGGCATATTCTTATCAGGACATCAAAATTATTTTTGTACCCTCGAAATACACATTTTCATTATTACTAATAGTAGGATTCTTAGTTAATTCCATATTGTGCTGCATCAAAATCATTTGGTAATATTATCTTTTCTACTTATGTAATATTACCATTTCTACTTCTATACTATTTCCAAACATTCTAAAAACTTTTCCTCTTCTAATCATAGTTTCTTTTCTATTAAAACAGGATTGAAGTGCCAAATTTCCCTCAAAATAGCTATTCTAGTGGTCTTGTTTTCGGAGATCAACTAATTATGTTCTACACATACACACAAACATACACACACTCCAGGGATTTAATTACCTATCCCCTTGCAACTAGCTTACTTTTTTGTGCAAAATAGGTGATACATATGAATGAATAGAAATGGCATATTATGCTTTTCATACAAATAGTTGCACACAAATAAAAGGTGGACCAAACCCAAAACTCTTAAGAAAAATATAGGAAAATGTTACCAATCACACACATCCCTTATCTAAACTGATATGAAAGGAGTAATCAGAATTAACCAACAAACACATTTATAACAGTAATCCTAGTCTAGAAAAGGTTTTATAATTCACAGGAGATTTTGGGAACCATCTGAGAGCTATTTGTCCTCTACGTCTGAAGATGGGATCCCAGATGCATTAGTATTGGGTAAAAGTGAAACACAGTCAAATAGTTTAAAGTGGCCAGTTACAGAACAGACAAAATGGATAACAGCTTCATGTGAAAAATTAAAAAATGCAGAAAAAAGTATTGAAGAACTTAAAATATCATTAGAAATTTGGATTTTCAGAAAATCCTTGATGTGTGTAAAAACTTGTATCTTCACCGAAGACATTAATTGAGAAAACTCAAAAATTCTTAAAGGAGATTTAGTTTCCTAAAATAGATGAAAGCAACAAGTCACTTGTATAAAGGAAGTTAGGAAGTTAAGACTAAAGAAATTTCAAAGGACATACATTTTTTTCCTGTAAATAAGTTGCCAGTGCCTGACAGCTTTTCTATTGATTTTTATTTTAAAAACTTTAAAGATTGCTTAGTTCCCCTCTAGCAGTCACAGGTAGAGAGTTCTTATTCTCAGGATGTTTCCTGGATGCTTTTTGCTTCTACACTGTTTTTAAAAAAAGGCAAATATATCAAGTAATTCCTATAGGCTGGTATCTACAGTTAAAAGAAAATCTACATTCTTGCTAAAGTAAATGACTCCATCAGAGACCTGTGTTTACAGCAAGACCAGCGGAGATAAAGATTACTTGATTTAAAAAGAGAATATGCACTGAACAACATTAGATGGACACAAAGGATGATCCAGTCTACCCTCTGCAAATACATCCCCAGGCACATATGATTTAAATCTTACACATGATGAAACAGTTATTGGAAGTTATATTAACCATCAGCTTTTCTTCAGCACCTGAGATAAAATGCTTCTGCACAAAACACTGATGAATTTCATAAAATTTGATTATTTTAATACAAACCCAGACAATAAGTACTGTTGGGTGAAGGTGGGTACAATATGTAGAAAGAAGGAACCGAGGCAGTATGTGGTCATGGCTAGCATCTCATCTTTTTTCTGCACTCGTGAAAAATGAGCATAGTAGACCATTTTTTTCTGTCAGAAGATTCTTGCTGCCACCTTGCTTTATAAAAGTACATGTATTTAGTCGGGCAGCTGACCTCAGGAGAAAGAGAAAAGGCTTGTATAAATCTTAGAAAGAAGCAAATATTCCTTCTCTTATATTCCATAAAACATTTTTAACAAAACATTAAGTAGATCAACTTACTTTCAAATTATATCTCGGATAACACACTAATGTCATTGTGGTGCCCTGCACACTACATCAATTTATCCTATGTTGAATATTAAAACATTAGGCATAGGTCATTTATCTCAACAATCCTTATCTGTACATCTGTTGAAGAGAATGTTATTTCTCTAATAGCAACAGGATAGCACATCCCTCTTCCCTTTCTTTTGACTATTAAATGGTTGCACTGCACTGAAAGGATTAAGCATTGCATAATAATCATGATATCAAGATAAATATTACTAAGGTAAAGTACATTCAAGCTGTTTCAAGGCACACTTTCTCATTTGATCTTTGTATGGCGAGTCAGATAGCTCATGCAAGTACACAGATGAAATTGGGAAAGATTTTGGTACACTTAATAGAAAATGTAAGCGTACCATTAGCATTATTATATGTTAATGCTGGACATGCAAACAGCCTAAAATTGATAGCAAATAACATTTGAAAAAAACAGATATTAAAAAAAAATGAATTATTTTATCTGTTTGGGCACCTTATTTAATTTGAACATCTGATAATACCTGCAGTCTTCAGTGCAAATTTTTTGATCCATGATTAGTCCGTAGATAAGCATTAGGAAGGTCAGAGGCTTAGAAATTCCCCAACTTTTAGACCCTAAATAACCTGTTTCACCAAACACTTTCCTGAGGCTGTCTTTTCTCAAAAGAACAGCCCGTTGTATTTTAATTAAGTTATTTGAATAAAACTACTCCCGTGTCTGAGATTTTCAATAGGGTCAATATAGGGATTATGTCATCAGCATTTTATCACATTTCCTTTCCAACACCTTTGTACCTAAAAATCAAAGTTTTCTCATGTTACTCCACTAGCTACACAATGCATTGAAAAATTTGATTAAGGTACTTTTGTGATAAAGAAAAAAGCACTTTTTTCTTGCAATCACATTATGTCAATACAAAATCAACATGAACCTGTTGAATCAGTATTTTTACACTTGAATAAAAGATATTTGATTCAAATTTTCTGTAATTAAAATTACTAGGATCTTCGGCTACTTAGTGCAGGACAAGATTTGAATCAAAGTATAAAACACAAATTTAAGTGCTATATTTGTCAAATGAACACAACATTAACGACATAATATTAGCAAGATGATGATAAAACTCACAACTTGTGTAACTCTGGATTTTTTTTTTTCATTACTCATATTCAAAATCCCAGATTAAAACTTTAAAAACCTGTCACTTGTGGATCACAGCAAAGGAGGAATAGCACATATGGGAATGTTGATCTTTTCTACATGTTAACCATTTCATTTTATATACTATTTTATCTTGATTTTTTTTTTTTTCCTATGAAGAGGGAGGTATCCTCAAGAGCTGCTGGACTTCTTGGATGTAAAATTACCAATTTGGTATGACAGTCGGACTGTAATAAAATCCAATACAGTCCAATACTTTTGTTAGCTAGGAACTTTGAATGTCTGATGAAGTTGCTAGGTCTTCGCAACATATATTTCCATAAAATATAAAATCCCTCTTCCTGTAAATTTGTAAGACAACACTGCTGAATATTTTCACTTAAAAGATTTGTCAGTTAGTTCAAATGTAGCCATAAGCTCTTTGGTTTTAATATCTTTGCAATACCACAAACTTCCACTGTCAGTGCTGCATAGTCCTCAAATATATATCCAGGTATGTCAGTTTAGAAGAAAATCTTAGCCTAAAGATGACCAAATCATGTTCACCAGGCAGAAATATCTGTATCATCAGGCAACAATGTCTGTATTCAGGACCATTTTATTCTGGATTTCCCCAAAGGCATTGGAAAGCGTACTGCAGGGTTAAATGAGCCATGGACAAAGTCATAAAAATGAAGAACAGGTTGTATGATTTTTATCTTCAAGGTTGGCAAGTCATTTAAAGAAAGACTGATATTCCCTATCCCTGTGCCTGATCATTTCCAGAGAAAGAAGTCAGAATAGCAGCAAACATGCTATGTTGCCTATGACTGCTCTGATAGTAGCAGAAACACTTGTAAGCATCAAGTATTGTGCATGAATTGTCTAGCTCCTTAGTTGCAGCTACAGATCCAAACTAATAAGGATCCTTTTATTATTTCAAATAGGCACATTTTCAATCTTGTGCCACTTCTTTTCATTATTTGAGATATCCTAGTCTTTTCATTTGTTAATTTTAAGATGCATATTTCACTGCATGAGTGAAAGTCAGTGTGGAAAGGCAAACAATCTTAAAACTCTCTCATACAAATACTTTAAAGCATTCTGTACTCACTTAAGAGAATTAAACAGTCAGACACAAACCACCACCTTTCTTTGGTGTAACATCTTTGTAACAGAAGAGGTTGTAGGAGGGAAAAGGAAAGATTAAAAAAAAAAAAAGAAAACAGTTATGGTCTAGACTTCAGACACTAATTCAGTTTCAGTATTCAAATATCTAAGTCCTTCTCTGATAGACTGGGGAAACCTGAAGGCGACACAAAACTCCTTTCTAAGCTCTTTCATGACACCCTAGATTGGTGTAAATAACTTACACATTCAGTCTCTAAAAGAAAAATTTAGGTATGTATGACTCAAATGCCACTCCTAGGTCTTGAGAAACATGCTACCTTCTTGTGTTTTTTAAAGTTTATACACCTTTTGGTTTTGTTGTCAAAAAGAAGTAAGAAAGTAAATGAGGGTGGGATGGACACTGTGACAATAGAATATGGATTTGGTTCACAAAGTTCTCTAGGGTGATGTTAAAGTAAACCCAACTTCAGCTAGATTCAGCCTCCAAGCCGATTTAAGAATCATCTATCAGAGAAAGCACATGCTAATAATTTCCTAATCTGAAAGTGAGGTTCATAGTAAAATTGCAGAAAAAAAAACAGCAAAGCAAATCTGAATCAGACCTACATAGATACATCCTTGCTGGACTTCTACAAGAGACTGTTAAGATAATTGCATGTACGATCATTGCTAAACATGCACGCAATCATATTGAACATTTCTAACAAAAGTGCTCAATGGTCTTAAAAAGTAAGTTTTCTCAAACCTTCTCTCCCTCCCTCTCTCTCTTATTTTTGTGGATTGGTAATACAGGAATAACAGACTGGCACAACAGACTTAGAACTACGTGAATACTTATCACATGTTTGTTCTGAAGATCAGTACTAGCATTTAACATAATTAATATAATATTGTTTATCAAGTAGTTGATCTAAAAATCTGATTAATATAATTTGGAGGAGAAAAGTTTAGCTGTACATTGGGTTTTTTTAGGAAATTGAAAGTTTTTCTGAGACTCATGCTTCATTGTATTTATATCACTAGCTGGGTAACGAAGGGCATAAGTCACATGGGCTGTAAAAATTAAGTCGCTCCCTGAAAGTTTCTAAAATTCTTTGTAAGTACTGTATCTCAACCCTGAACATATGAAGGTGCCAATTTAAAGCTACTCTCATAAAATATAACTCCAGCACATAGCACAGATATAACACTTTCTATCCTTGTTTTCTACTCAATATCTGTAATGTGATATTAAGTTCAGTAACTCATAATAGAAATGGTAATCTGTGTTTGTTTGAGTTTCTTTTAGATCTTAACAGAATTTAACCTGAAAATCTATACTCAACTTTATTTGAGCATGCAAGTTTTGGTGAGACAGGTTTTTTGAAACTAGTGTTTCGAGCCAGTAACACAGTGTTCAATGTCTAAAATTAAGCACACAGGTCTTTCTAGGGTGAAATTCTTATGTAAAATCAGAAATAAACTTTTCTGAAAGAAATACATCAGAGGTTTAGCAGATTGTAACTCTGGATAAAGAACGAAGTTATAAATTATGCCCTGAAAGGGTCAGCTACTGTGGATATGGACTATATTCGTCTTTTCAGTGTGTTCTTGTTTATCTGTTACATCTTTTGAAGAAGTAACTGACGGGGTGAAACCCTTTAGAGGATCCTTTGTGAGCAATTGAGCCTACTCTGAGAGAAATTTTAGGAGGTTACGGTGTGCAGGACTCAAGAGAATCAGAGAAGAAAGACAGCACTTGATGCAGAGGCTGTAGTGAGGAGCCCAACACCAGTAACCAGGACCCAGGAAGGACCAAATTTCAAGAAGACTCAGGAAGGCTGGCCAGAGTTTGCTACAATGCAGAAAGCAGCAGCAGCACTGAAGGACTAAAACCAGGGCCAGGACCCACAAGCAGACACAGTGGGTGGGAGGAGAGGTGTGTATGAGACCATTTTAATCTGATCTGGTCAGTTTAAAATTTAAAGGATAGGCATCCTACATCTTTATTCTAAGAATACTACTGGCTTACTGATTTTAAAACCTTTTCAGTCTTCCTTGGGGATCTAGGAGTCTAGTTATGTTCACCTCAAAACAGGGCAAATTTACCATCTTGTCAGGCAGTATTTTTGACAATTTCTGTTGATTTCTTTATATAATGTCTTAGCTTTACTTTCCATCTTTGTCAAGGAGACTATATCCTTCATAACATAAATCCAAGAAGCAAAATACTTTTAAGCTATTTGTCAAGACTTTCAGAGAACTGTTATAATGGTTATAATGGTACTGAGATGCTCTTCTGTTAAATTATTAACTGTAAAAGCTTTGGGAAGGGTGGGAAGAGGGAAGGTACTAATATTAAACTGTATCCATCTACGAAATTCAAACACAAATGCTGAATTTGGGTTAGACCTTTATTTGGTGTAATCAGTATAATTCTTTTGACTTCCCTCAAATCTAGCCAGCACGTACAAGTTGATTAGTTGATTCAGTTCTCCTATTCATCATTACCTCTGCCAAGGACAGAATCTGACCATAGCCTCCACGCATTCCATGCTGGGTTATTCCCTATGATAGACTGGAGTATCAGGCCATGTGAACTTCTATGCTTATATATCCATCAATTTTGATGAGAAGTCACACAGGCATAAGGGTCCATCTGCCTAAATGTCTTTCTGGAGCTGGAAGATAGTGTTTGTTTATTCTTTTCAAAGTAGATGCTTATCAAACTCTACAGATTGAGACCATTTCATTTTTCAGAGCAGCCCTTGTCACATTCGTCAAAGTAACTGACTACTTCTTCACTCATTCATTCATCTTTTTTTCTGTTTTCCAAACTTTTCTTTCCACTGTAGCAGTTGCAGTGGATCAGAGCCATATGGCTCTGACTTTTAACTGCTGCAACAAGCTGCTCTACCACCTGGCGAAGAACTGATACAGACTCTGAAGCCCTGCTCCTTATTTCCAGAAATTCAGTGTCTACTTTCACAGTGCCTAGGCTTTTCACAAATCAGGGAATTTTTTTTGAATCTAAACCCCCCTAACAGACAATGTACAGATTGTTGTATTGATATTTATTGAAAATATGTGTCTTGGAAGAGTACAATACAGGAATTAATTTCTTTTTAACATCTTAACAGTGCAAAAGTCAAGAAAATACCTAATGATGATCAGAATGTGCTTTGCAGATTTTTCAGTTAATCCTGCATCTAAAAGTAGATGAGTAGATACACTTGATCTTCAAATAACACATATTTCAAGAGTTCAATGGAAACCTCTTTTAAAAAAATAAAACCAAAAGCCCTCTTAAATTTTTGTTATATTTCTGGGACAGTATAATAGAATCAATGTTTATCCCTTCACTTCAGGTTCCTTTTCCTGTAACATGCAATAGTGTTTCTATAGGGTGTATCCCAAAATATTCATAAAGGTTTATACGTCTTTCCCTTTGAGTCTTGTAAGTGAAATATACGTCATTAGCATTCGTGCTGTAACTGAGGAGCAGCATGAAGACCCACATGAAAAAAAAAAACACAAACCAACAAACAGGAGTACTTTAAAAAAACAGAAATGTAATATGCACTGAATATCCTTAATTGAGGGTGCATTTTCCTGCATATGCAGTAGTGGCAGGCTTCACAAACAGGATCAAATGTGTAAAGTTGTCTAGATGTATTGTATTCCCAAAGCTTCACATTCATCAACACTAGCATTTTGTGGAATTGCATTTTGACCCTTAGAAAATCTGGCTGATTCCTGATTTTATATGATACAGACTACTTGGGGTTTTTTGTTTGCAACTCATTGGTCATAACCTAAAGTAACTGTGTAACAGTTACTGATTGAAATGCAAGGCACATGAAGAGGAACTATTTGTTCTTAAAGATTCAATTAAAACTGTGATTTCTTGCCAGTGAGAGAAGACTGGGTGAGGACAGATCAAGGACTGGGGGTTGAAGGCTAGGATGGAAGGGTTCAGAAAGATACTTCTTCACATCAGACCATAAACCACTGACTGCATATGCTTTATAACAAGACATTTAAAAAAAAAAAAAAAAAAGATGGAACATGGGAAAGATAGAAGCACTATGGAACAGAAGGAGTGTGAGGATAAATAAGGAAGGCAGGAAGGAAAGATTATGGTTTCAAGAAATGGAGAAGATTGGCTCGCCTGTCAGAAAGGGAACAGTTTACATTCTAATGTCCTGGTGAACGAACAGAATAAGGACTCTGGTACAAGCAGTTTTATATAATCACAGAAAAACCACACTACAGTGACTTCTAACATCTCTGAAGAACTGAAGATGACTAAAAGAAGACCTCATAAAATTGGAGAGGGGATGCAGGGGAGGCTAAACTTCTAAGAAAATTAGGAACCTGATGACTCTGATTTAACAACCTATCTTTTATTACCGCCTTGTCATGTGTTACTAAAGGCCCTTTTAAATTCCAGCTCACTGGATTTCTGCCAAGTTATAGCATATTTTAAAGTGAACTTTGGTGTTAGTGAAGCTCAACAAACTTAAAATATAAAACCCGCTCTAAGCTACAGAGGAGTTACATTACGTGCAACTGCACAGTGAACTTCATCAGCTCAGCTCCTCGTGATGTGTTGTCCTTTTTTCTCTGGGATCCAAGCTAAAATCTGATATCTTTGTGACACTAAATAGAAATAATTCAGTAGCACTTAGGAAGTGGAGACTTTTATCTACTAGTCTGACACCTCCTGGTCATAAACAGCCTTGACTTTCAGTCCTCGTTAATTTGATGGGGTTAGATCCTGTCCATTTCTAGTCTGCCAGAGGATAAGTTCTTTAGAACTCTGTTTTAGCCTTCATCAACACAAAATGCATATTTTAATGATCTCCCAGTGGAATGGAGGAGGCATTATAAAAATTTTGCAGAAAATCCAGCCATTAAATTATTAATAGAGTTCACATGGAACAGTGTTATTAATTACCCTGTCCAGCGGTTGTCACTGACTTCACGTAAGCACCGAATTGTAGTATTGTATCATTCATGACTCCAGTGCTTTTCATTGCTAGGGAAGATGACTCACAAGACAAAAATCTTCCTCTTTTGCTCCTCTTCCAACCTCTTCCTTCGTACAGTTGCTTTCCCCTCTTTCCAGAAGCTTCAGATTCATGCAGTGTGCAATCCAACCCACCGAGTGATGAAGAGAGCCCAGAAACAAACACTGAATACCTGACTCATTTACACTCACTCATTAGCTATTTGTTAATTTAAAAACTGCTTAGCTTATTTAATTATTTGTGATTTCTATTGTGAAAAAATCAGTGTCATGGTTACCATGCAGTTGATACACTACGCACACCTCAGTTTTTGACAATTTTCTACTACGTCTTGGAAAGAACAGCAGTACTAATGGGCCAAAATCCCTGAATACAGAAATGCTACTCTGCTGGATTATATTCTAGAATCTGGTAACTACCCCACCTGGCATATTCAATAAACAAATTATACATAACAGATGCTTCTTCAAAGCCATGGAATAGATTCCTCCAAGTTTATAGACCAAGGAGACTTCTGAAAATAATGGGAAAACAATGCAGTATGCCCAAACAACAGAAGAGTAAATAATAATAATAGAGTACTTATAGTGAGAAAAGGAAAGTTCAGCCATAACTGGGCAAAAGTGGGCAATGAAAAATTAGGTTTGTTGCAAAGTCTTGCCACTGTTATAGAAAGGAGGAAAAAGATGCAGTAACACAAGTTAAGGATACAAGGTCAATGGATTACTGAACTTAAATTATTACATTCTTTTTTTTTCCTACTTTTTTCCCTAGTTTAGACAGACAAATAAATGCATGCTGCAAAGTGAGAAAGGATACTTTTAGAGGATAAAAGTTACAAAATCTATGTCTGAATTTGCTGATGCAGGCAAAATATTAGGTGTCCATGCACCTCACCGGTAAAGTAAGAGTTTGAGTTTGATTTTAAGAACAGATTACTATGAGTATTTTAAAGGAGTTATACATGATTTACTCTATTCATCTACAGCTTTAAATTGTAGAATGTTTGAAAGCCAAATGATTTTTTAACATCTCGTTGTCACTATAGCACTGACTTATGGTAGCAAACTGACAGATGAAAAATATACACGCTTCTCTGAGTCAGTGAAATAAGGATATGATAAATATCAAAAACTATTCTTTAGCAACTTAACACAGGCATGTGTATATGGATCCTCGATCAGGAGGGAGGAGAGGAAGTAAATAAACCCATTTGATTATTAGTATGCTGTTCCTATAGTGATACAAGTTTTGAACCATACAAGGAATGAAACCACAGCACTTCAGAGATGGTTCAAAGGAAGCGTTATTCTTGTGTGTCCAACAAAACCAGTTAAAAAATATAAGCTTTTGCTCTTGTGTTATCACCGTAATCAGGCTCCTTAAGAGATTGTGAAGAGTTTTGGCCATCCAAAATGAAACAAATTGGTTACTTTAGTTTCTTGCTGATCAGTGCTTTTCCTTCCACTGTCAGTGCCTCATATGTTTTAATTCCCCTTTCTTATTGCTTAGCTTAGCCCACCAACCAAAACAAGAAGCTATCCCTTTCTGAGATGTTTTCTGTTTGTTTGTGAATCCCAGCTTCACACTTTGGTGAAGGGAAAACCTTGACCCTTGGTTTCTAGAGAGATCCTGCTGTTCTTTCCTGGTATCATTGCTGAGCTGGGAAGGCAGTTAAAGATACAATTTGTTTGTCCTCCCTTCTCAGAAAGTGGGAGTTTACTTTAGCGCAGCCAGTGTCTTTTACATTTCCTTCTGAATTATTCAGCATTTTCCCTAGCTTTCCTTCACACTACATTATGTCTAAGCAATGTTTTGTTTTTCTAGCCTGTGTTCTTGTAGCAGTGGAGCTATGATCTGGAGCTCTGGGAAGGCTAATCAGCAGAGGATATGCCTGTCCTCTCAGATAACTTCTGTACCCTTCGTTCAGGTTCACAAAGATCCTGTCACTACTTTATAGTATGGTCATATTCTCAATCTTCTTTTCTCTTCCCTTAAATTTTCTTAGTGTTTTCAATTCTGTTCTTTCTAGGCTTCTTCCTAAATTACTTCTCATAAAGCCTGGAGCATATTTTTACTAAAGCAATCATTGGGCAACTATGTTAACAACAATGTGCTTCCTCTTCCAGGCAGTCTTGCTTTAAGTCTACTGATTACTCAGGAATTGCAAGTTCCAAAATATCTTGATTTTTGAGAAACCAGCAAGTGATTTGTCATGCACAACACGAGACAGAACTCTAGAGTAAGATCTAGCTTATCTGACATAGATCTAGTTTTGAAAAGTGCAGAAGAAAGACCTGAAATTAATCTCATCTTTATTTTAAGGGTGAGGGAGGGAAATCTAGTCAGCTTTATACTCTGGAATACAGTTTTCTGAATACTGTAGAGTCCTGCACTAAAATTTCTACAAGGAAATGCAAGAAATCCTATCAACATTATATGAAAGTAAAGATTTTTAACCCAAGATTCTGTTTAAAATTCTCTACAGAAAATTTGTATTTTGAATCTATATTTTCTGTCCAAAAATCATTCTGCACTACCTTCTGAACTTAGGATGGGCCAATGTTTTGGAGTGAAATCAGGGAAGTACTTATGAGTATGCTTGGTTTGGCAGAATGTTTTCATAAAGTTACAGACACCAATTGCTCAAATAATGTCTCCACAAAAATTGCTAATGGAGTTATAGGACAGAAGAGAGAATCAGAATGATTAAAACAGTATCAACACACGACTGATACTAAATGAGTTAACAAGACAATTGTATTTCTTTCCAGTACTGGAAATTCTACTTTCACTTTGTCTGTTTTAAATTCAAATTCCTTATATGTTTCTCTATGCACATATTTGGTATCTCAGCAGAACCGCATTCCCTCTCACCACCTTTGTGGTATAAAAGTTTGAAAAATGTCAAGTGTGTTTAAGGAAGGGGGAATTTGCCAACTTTTTAACAGTGTAAGCCTGTTTCATCAAAGGTCCACACAAGTGGGCATGAATTTACTGACTTTGCTAAAAAAGAAGTCATCTAAGAAATCTGATATGAAGGGGTCAATAGTTCTTCTTCCCTTTTTGGTGAACACTATGAAAGAACCAATTTGCCATTTGTGTCAAGCTAGCTCACACCTAAACAATCTGCCACCTAGGGCTATGAAGCGGACATAATCACAGCAGAGAGGAAGGTGAGATGGCAAGGAAGATCCTGCTTTGGAGTCATATAATTGTGTTTTTCTCACAAGCAAAAGACCTATTAAAAAATGAAATACACAGTACAACAGCTTTAATGAGCATTGTAATAGAGCTGAGGGACAGCATACAAGAATTTCTGCAGTAACCTATAATAGCATTATATGTGAATGTCGTTAACTCTGTCTTTCTCAGATTGCTCATCCCTCATTAAAGTAGCTCCTCAATAATTTGATATATATTACAACTTGAATATTGTCCCTATCGATCTTAAGTACTTGTAGATGTCCCTGTGATATCTAACTGCTGTGTTCTGCACAATGCAGAAGCTGAAATATTGTTTAAAGAACAGGTCTGTTTTTGAAGAAGTCCATTAGTGCTTGTCTATGTTTTCCATTTTCTCTTCATTGCAAGAGTATTTACATAATAAATCATAGAATCATGTGATCAACTCATGGCCCACATCAAGGATACATATTAAATGCAATCAACTAAAATCTTACTCTGCCCTGTCTGTCAAGGCTTTTCTTTTCAGAGTGTAAACACTCAGCAGTGTTGGAACAGCTGCTTTTCTTTCCTCATTTTCTTTAATTCAATGGGACCTTTTTCCAACTATGTTTATTTTCCCACAGAAAAGTCGTATTTCTCCTCCCTCCTCTTTCCACCCTAAATACAAGCAGTATGACGGATAGATGGGACAGGATTTAGTCTACATCTAGGGAGGTTTTTGAGGTACAGCACCTACAAATTATCATTGCTAAAAGTAGATAAATGATACTAAGCCTGCTCCATGCTGAAAGTAGCAAGACATCTTTTCTTCCAGTCAAAAGGGATATCTTAGCAAGCTGATCTCGCTGGGAAACCTTATAGACCACGCTAAGCTTCCAAAACAGATACATAAGACACTGATCACACATACACAAATCCTAATCTAAATTTGCTTCTTAACTATAATCATCTTACAGAGTACTTTCTGTAAACCATCTAGTTAGGTGCCCAACTACTCCAGTCAATACTACCTGATAGAACAGTCCTTTTAAGATACATGGTGAAATAATCGTTTGTCCCAAACAAATTAATGGGAATTAGAGGTCTTAGAAATCAGTAGGAATTAGTGTTCTTATCATTATTGTTTTGTTTCCTTCAAGTGTTGTACATTCAGAGAAAAAGGGGATTTATTTGTCAGCCTGTAGCATCAGGGATCCTCAGTCTGGTGAATGACTAATGGAAGATTGATTGTAGTTAGATGTACAGACTCATTACAGAAGGATGTTTGAAGAGTATTATGATGAAAAAAAAAGCCAGCCAGAACAAAGAGTAAAGCCAGGGAAAGAAGGAAGTTGACAAAATAACCCAAGGAATGTAATTATATGGGCACAAAAATTGGAGGATCACAAATACCAAAATGACTTTAATGCAATGACACTCTTTTAAACACTGGTCAAATGAGTCCCTAATTTCCAACTAACCATGAAGCTTGTTGACAACAGCTGAGTCTGTACAAGTACAGATGTTTCTGCTTTGCCAAACAGAGGTGTAAAGTCCTAATGCTGAAAGCTCCTATATGCACGGGAGGGCCTGTGTAAGCATATGAAAGAAATTCTGCAGAAAACATGAGCTGTACCAAAAAGAATGAGTAGAAAGAAGGGTACCAATAAGAACAAACCAGCATCTTAAATAAGTTAAGTACATTAAACTTCAGTAGACGTTGACCAGAAAAGCTAGAGAAGGGAATTTTAAAACGTTACTCAATATTTGCACGCCTTCCATGTTCTCCTGTGTCTTTACCATTGTTTAAAGACAGAAAAGTAGCAAGGGCATCATACAGTTATTTTCCCTACTTAGCAGAATTAATTATTTAGGTCTGATATCCTTTATCTTATTGATTAGCACTTTATTCTGGGAGTAACACCTTGAAATCATAGAACCTCTTAGGCACAAGGTCTCTCTCAGTAGGAGTATGGGTGTCAAAAAACAACCCTTAATTAATCAACATTGAATTATTAAAGCTTTATTCCATATTAAAGCCTACCATTTCTACAAGCAGGAGAATAGACAAGGAAGGAAGGGAAACTTGTTGTCTCAGAACAAACCAGCATTTGTCATGATCAATTTTTCAAAATGGATAATAAATGCAAGCTTTGGCAAGACTAGTTATCATTAAGCTTGCATAAAACTAAGGATTTATGAACTGGAAACCCCAGTGTAAACATTTTGTAGCTATGCAGATAAAACGTGGATCACTGCTAAACAAATCTCACAATGAAGGAGTATTTGGTTGGTTGTGATGTGTGGTCTTTCTTGCAAATACAGGAAATTAATTGTGGGTTTTTTAAGTAAGGTGTCTGAAATAATTTCATACTATGGCTGCCCGTATTATCCAGGCACTTGGACTTGATAAAGCAAAAGATTCCTTTCTGTCATAAATTCCTTGTTAAAATATCATAGAATCTATGCCTCTGTCTATGATGATTGTCTGTTTAATGCAATCACATTGATATAACTGTAACCATTTGGAGAACTGCAGAAAATCAAGTTTCACTGACTGTCCTTTATTTACACATTCTGAGAATCTAATTATAATCAAATTTCATATTAAAACCAGCTCACATTTCCCACTTAAAGGTAGAAGGGTTCAGAAATTTAAAATCTGTAAACTGAAATCTGTACGATTGGTCACATGTTCAGAAATTTACAAAATAATAACCTTCCTCATCCTTTTCCTCCCTGACCCCTCCAAAGCCTTCCAAATTCAGGAAATCCTCAAATATCATGCACTGGAACAAAGATTTGACAATGTGAGTCAGAGGGATGAATTTTGCCATTTCCTTGAAGATCAGGCCAAATTTTGTCAAATTCTGAAACTTGAAAATTGCAGTTGTATAAGCACATGCTCAAGAAAGAATACATATAAAGAGAAAGTCCTGGTAACATCTTTGAACATTGTCGAAGCTTGTAATATATGGCCTTTGAATCATTATTTTTCCTCTTATATTTTTAGACACAGAGATAACGTGATAGTAATCCTAAAAGAATGAATCAGACTGGAGTGGGAGATCCTCCAAAAAAAACCCAAAATCCAGGTTTATTAGAAAAATAAAAAAAAAAAAAAAATAAAGTCCTTATTGTGACTCTCATTCTCCATACTTCCTCATGTCCTTGCACTATCCCAGATTTTCTCTCCTCAAACACAATAATTGTGGTATAAGATACTATCCATCCTGCTTAAAATGTCAGTGCTTACTCTTGGATAATGATGTGGTCCACAGCTTATTTTGATCAGAATGAGTGCAATATGAGTTCTTTGTTTTGTTGTAATGATATTCATTTGACTGGTGCTTTGATGAGTCTTGTCCAGTTAAACACATATATTAAAAGTTCAAATTTGTGACTGGGCTACATGCAAATCCTCAGTTCAGGTAAATAATTTCAAGAACACCATCCCTACACCCCAAATATGGGAGTAAGGCTTAACAACTGTAAATGTATGGGAAACAGTTTCTTCCAAAAGGTGAATCACATAATAGCTCTTAGAAAAATACGCATTTTCACTCTCTAGGTGTCAAGCAATTGTGAGTCATTGTCTTCTACAGCAATGCCATTCAAGTACTCAACTGTGTGCTATTAAGACTTGTTGGAAGCTCATATTGAGGTGATTATCTAGAATGACCCGTATATCCATCGGTGAATTATTGGAGTTGCCAAAACAGACTCTCCCATCCTCTTATAATAACTTTCCCAGGTGCATTACCTTCCGTTTGGCTAAATAAAAGACCTTTTTCTTGGATTTGATCCTCTATCCAAGTGATTCATATTTCCCTGGCTTTGTACTATATCTTATCCCACAGATCTTTATTACCTCTGAGCTTCACCAGCAGGGTTGTATAGCATTGTCTGGATCACTGATACTAGTATCACACAGCAAACAAGCTCGGAGCCCTATGAACCCTGATAGATATGGTTCTATACATCCTTCTCAATAGCTACATCATAAGATCTGTCAAGTCTTTAATTCATCTAATCAATTCCTTATATATATATATATATGCAAACTTCTGAACCTTAATGTTATATAGTATCAAGTCGAATGTCTGGAGAAAATCAAACATACTAGATGAACACTTTTGCTTTTATCAGTCAGATCTTTAATCTTGGTGGAAAACATATCAAACCATTCTAGCTAACATCAATTATAATCTAGCCGCTATTTATTTTGTTTACAGACCCTATTAATTACCTTTCCATTATTTTATGTGTCAGGTTAATCTTTCTTGGCTGTCTACATTCTATTTAAGTACTTGAACAGTACTTAAGAATTTCTCTAGTTTTTCAAAAGTAGTTTGAGAAGCTATTGATTCAGATTATTTCACAGGTGATTCTTTAAGTGAAAATTATGTGAGCCCACTTATTTGGAATTTTTAAGTTTTTGTTCAAATCTAAACAGTTATTAGGAAAAGTTTTTAATTCATTCAAGAGATTAAAAAAAATAAAGTTTCTCTTCAAATTATTTTTGTTCTGTTTTCCTAAACTGAAATAGAAGAAGAAAGCTTCATTTCTGGGGACAGAAAAAATACCCTCAAGGTTTTGGAGATAGCACAACATTAGTTTTGAAAACTCCCAGTGCAGGGAGTGGTGCCCCTATCAGTGGCTTGCAGGGTTTCTAGGGCTACTAAACCTCTGGCAAATTAAATCTGGACTAGCAATATGGCCATTCAGCTTTCAGGAGCCCTGCCAGCATATCTGAGCTGGATTGCACTGCTCTCTGTACACGTACCCAAAGGTTAGACCCTGAGCACTTCAGTGTCAGACTGTGTTTGCATGGGCCTGAAAGCAGTATGAACACATCAATCCCAGTCAGGCATCAAAACCTTTTACACAATAGATGGAGAGGGTGAAATGATTCAGAATGAGATTAGCAATAACTTGAATGCTAACAGAGTATGTCCTAGAATAAACAAAACGGAAAGCAAAAGTGAGGTTTTATGCTACCAGCTCCTCTCCTCTCCATCCCCATTTGAGATTCAAGCATTTAATTCCAAGCTGCAAGGAGAAGCCAGCCTCCACATCAGGTCTATAACTCAAATGCTGCTATATAGGTTTACAAGAAATTTCTATAAAAACTAAGGATTTACTCCTTCTTACATCATTACATAGGAGGAAGAAGTGGTAGCATTCCCTGCCCATTTTATACTGACAAATATTTAGAATATGTTCAAGATATGGAAGACACTGTAAAATAACAGAATAAATTTTAGTCCAGGTCTTCACCCTTCACCACTTCACCACCACAAAAGGTCATTATAACTTTTTATTCCATGTCTTCTGATCTAGTAAATCTTTCCTGTTTTTCTGTTAACCAAACCAATTAACAAGTGAAAATAGAAAGGGTCGTCTTCCTCTCTCCCATGCACACATAGAACAATATATAAATTGGTAATTAGATCGCTGCCTGGAAGGAAAAAATGTGAGTTTGGACACATTTTTGAACACTACATCTTCTAGCAAGACTAATCTTTTACACCCATGTGACATTTATTCTGAGTATATCCATTAGGTTAGAGCTCTTGCAGGACACAGGGAGGCAAACATCTCTTTTCAGGAGCAGATTTAAGTACTATCTAGCTCATCGCTGAAAAGACTGAACCAGTTCTAGGGCTGAAATTAAACTCTGCCTAAATCTCATTTTAGGTAAATAAATCAATCATACATATGGCTTCTTTACCTGCCCATTTTTAATCTGTGTCTTCAAATTTGGCTGTGGCTTTACTTGCTTTGAAGTTAGTCCTGAAATATATAGGCTGTACTATTATCTTGCTTAAATTGGATTAGGCCAACAGGAGACATAGCAATTTACACCTGAATTCCTGATCTCATATTACCAAGAAGTCCCACATTATTAAAAATGTTCTTTTATCTAAGTATAAAGCCTATTTAGAAGCATATTTTATCTTGTATTCTGAAGTCCAAAGAAAGACATTACTTATGAAGCCTCAAGAATAAGGATCAAATTCATGTCAGGTGTAAATTCATTCATAAATATATTTGGCCTGATGTGTTCTGTCTCAATGGTTAAAACTTTTTAAAGAACCACTATGCTGTCTTCCATGTTCCCAAAGAAAAGCATCGTTTTGTGAGCAGGGGGTAGATTGCTTCCACATGGAAAAACTGGTGAAGCCTTTTAAAATTACTGAATCACAAATTGTAGTGATTGAAAGCTAATCTCAATTATAGTACTAAGGTGTATTGTTGCACAGTGTGATAATGGTATTTTCTGCTTTAAGTGGACTTTGATTCAAACAACAGGCTCGAATAAAGAAGAGAGAAAAAAGAACCAGTCATTTACTACATACTCATTGTAAACCTTGTAGACTTTTTTTTTTTTTTTTTAATATAGTATGTGTAAGTATGCCTGTACAGAGAGCAGGAACATTTTTTCTTTTTTCAACGTATTTACCTCTTTTCTTACCAGCAGTTCTAAATAACTTTAAGGAGCACATGTAACACTTGAGCAAGAGGTAACAGAATTTGATTGTTTTCACTAACATATTGGTGTTGCCATACTAATTTGAAACTAGTTCATACTCATAATAAACTGATTCATAGCTTTTACATTTGAATAAACATTAGAAGAAATCTATTGACATCTTGACTGTTGCCTGGGGGGGGTTGTAGGGGAACTAAGAGTAAAAACAAGCCCATATCCTAAGCTAAATGTAGTTTCTAACTCTAACAGATAAAGTTTTAAAATGCAGAATTCTCATGAGCAGTTCAGGAGCTTTTAGTTGCAAAATAAATTTTAAAATAAACAAATAAAAGTTGAAAACATCTTGGAAATAATGCCGAAGTCTCAGATGTACTATCAAGTTACTAGAACAGGAAACACAGGGAATATTGCTGCATTCCAGATACAGTACTCAATCCACAAATCTCTGGAGTAAGTGTCCAAATAACCTACAATGAAGATCAAGCATTCACCTTTCTTGGCCTTCTTCCTGGAGGCTTTGTTTTGCAGTCGCTGTCAGAGAAAGAACACAGTTCTTGACATGTCTTTGATTAAAACAATTATTTAACAGGAATATTTTAAATTGAGCACGAATCAAGGTTAACTTTGCTTTTTTTGACATTCAGTTGTTAAGAGTACATTATACTATTCATCTTCAGCATCGCCAGCAGAACCTCCTCCTGTCTTTCAAAGCACCCCTGTCTTTTCACCTTCTGACTGAGCTTTTCCTCCTCACAAACAGATATTGGGTACCCTCTTTTAAATCCAGTACCAAGCAGTGGCAAGATAACTTACTTAGACTCACAGTGTCTATCTGCAACAACACTGTTATCATCAATGTTCTAATACATTAGTAGGCTTTAAACAAGGATCACACTGTAAATGAATTAGTCAAAATTTCAAGACATTGATCTGGCTTCAGATGAGCAGCCAGCATACAAAACACACTCTCAGTTTCTCTACAAATGTGATTTAAGCGAGAGAATGGAAAAAGAACATTTTCAACCAGATTCATTCTGGTGGAAACTGAAGTAGCTCCCAGCAATCCATCGAACAAGGCTTCTTTTCACCACATGAGAATCCATCCCCACAAATAAGACATTGAAGCTAATTTAAATGTTGCAACACGGAGAATAAATTTGCACAGGACAGAAGGGCAAATGATAGTTTGGAGAGAAAAGTGAGCCAGGTGTTTGAATTCCTGCAAAAGAGGCCTGTTATCCAGAACAAGGAGCTTGTCTTAAATGCCAGCACTCATAAACTTGAAAGTCTCTGACTGAGAAACTCTTCAGAAGAACTGAAATGTATCATCTAGAGCACTAGATGTCATTTTAAACAGAACTATTTAGTTGGGAAAAAAATAAATATATAGGAACTGAAAGTGCTAGAAAGCCTAGCCCTAACGTGGGTTTTGGTCTGGTTTTGTTTGTTTTAATACCATTGTTCTATTTTCAGGGAAAAGCAAATGAAATATAGAGCCACCTAACTCTGTTACCCTTAAGAGAGAAGTATATAAAATTTATATTCCTCTCTGAATTGAACATATTCTAGATGATTACAATATGATATTAGAAGTGGATATATGTTACCACACCACCTTCACAAAAATTGCAGATAAAAAAATCTTATTTTACGAATTATTTAAACAACCAAACAGAAGAGTCTAAGGCAGATGGTCTAACAAATGTTAGAATTAAGTGTAGTGATGCAGCTTCCATTTGCCCTACTTTGTAAATACATAACACTATAGGTAAGTGAGTCACACTCAGGAGTTATAGCCAACACAGACAACAACATAGATCAAGCATTTTTACACTAAAAGACAGTAGAATTAATTGGAAGAGTCCTGCCATACTAGAATCCTGCTTCTTTTCCTGGCTTTGTCATGGATAACTTCATCAAGTTTACACTTTAATTATCGGTAAAATAAGACAGCAGGAGGCTGTATCTACCTAATTGCCAAATTGTAAGTATGAGACTAGCACTAGTGGAGACTGGCAGCATTTTCTCTGGATCTGGCATGTACCAAAGCCTTTGGTACGGGAGCAGCTTCAGTGGTGATACAATGCTCGAAAAGATCTTATCAGGCCCCTGACTATGCTCTGCTGAGCGTATGTAAATGATGATTTTACAGAGGTTTATACCCCAGCCAAACAGAGAGGTATTTTCTTAGAGACAGCAGAAGTCTCTTTGACCCAATGACTATTCTCTTGCCAAATTTTAGGTTCCTACTGCAAAACCAAAGAACTATGCTTCAAAGAAATGTTTTTACAAAAATCTGATACTGGCAAAATGGTCTGGATGGCTTAAGCTCCTTTCTTTTTTTAAATACATAACTGATATATTCTGTTCTGCAATGGAGGAAACAAACAGCTAGCTTTACGACAAACAAAAACACGTATATAAAAGGTATCACAGAAATACACGTAGCTGCCTGGTGCATAGTACAATTGTAAACTATAATGACACAAGGTGGGCATGCATTTTTACATCAATTAATGAATTCACTGAAAATGGAAAGTTTCAAGAAGCCAAACTATTTGCAATTTTGTGTTCAGACTTGCAGGAAAAAAAATGGGAGGGAAAAAAGAAATTTCAGTAATTTTAGAGTATTTCCTTTTACCTTTTAAGTAGTGGCTTTCCATTTTCATTTTGAAAATTCGTTTTATATTTGACATCAAACTTTAAAAATAGGTTGAAGAATATTAAATAATATTAAAACATAACAAAGTGTTTCATTCTTAGCTAAATTAAAAATCAGTTCAAACAAAACCCAAGTTTTTATTTGAAAAGGAAAAAAGCTTCAATTCAATTCAATTCTCTACAGTTTTTTCCTAAATTATTCAAATTAGCAACCAAACTCACAATCCACTTTTTTGACGCCTCTACCAATGCCTAGGGACAGAGCCTTTGTATATAATTTCATCAGGTGCAGTAAAATACCATGTCTCAAAACTCCTGAAAAGTTGAGATCCTTTCCCTGTTTCTAGACATATACATTCTCATTGTTTATAATATGCTGGCTCTGGAGCTTGCCAGATTGCTCCGCTAGTCCTTTCAACTCACTAAAAAGGCATAAAACAAACACGAGGAGGGAAAAAAAATGTTTTTCTGCTCATTTAGTAAGTCAAATCAGCTAAGGGAAAGGGCCAAGCATGCTGGAGCCAGCACAAGGAAGGAAAAAGGAGAATGTCAGCTTCTCCTTTGGGTAACTGTGAACTGTTATTCTGGTACAAATGTATGTGAAATTGTATTCTTATAATAAAAATAGTAATGCAAAATACTACTTTGGAAAAAACATACTGGACAATCCAGCTCCTAGTTGCTTGATACAGACAGCTGCCATGACAAGCAGCTGAAAAGCATACGTAAAATACACCATCACAACTACTGAGCATGCAAGTTTACTTTCTTATCATTTTTTCTGAGCTAATTCAATTATATACATTCACCTGTAGATAGGTAAATATATATGATAAATTATGAAATTCCACGTAAAAATAGAGTTATGTTCTGCTAAAAAAATTATTTCCTAAAAGTATTTGGGAAAACACAAAGCAAGTACTTATTTCCATACTTTGCCAGAACATACTTTCATATCTACCTAAAACATACAAGTTACACATTATTCTAAATTATAGCTCCTATAGAAATGTTTATATTTCTCACATTCCTGTTACTGAATTTTCACAAACTGATGCGTGGCAGGCACTTTCAGAAGCTTTATTTGCAGTGCTGCCTCTGAAGAATTTGAATTCGATGTGAATATCAGGCCTGAAACTGGATCCAAAAAATCAAGTTTACCAGCCTGAACCAATAATAGCAGGCATTGTGTTATGAATTTACCAGTCTCTGCAGTCTCAAATGAAAGAGATTACATACTATAAGAACCACTATGGATAATGGATTCTTAAGTGATCACTTGCTGTTGGCCTTGGACTGTAAAGCTGCAAGAAACACCGATATGAACAAAGCTAATGCAATTTCTGCTACTTTAAGATCATTCAACTCTCCATTGATGTGAGCAGAGATTTGATGGACACAACAATCTCTGGCTACTTGCTCCCAAGAGGCACATAAACTTTACTTGCAGTTCTTTATTGTCCTAAATTTTTAATCTGAGAATAGTGTAATAGTCTAAGAATCCCTTGGAGAATAGTGATTGAAAACGAAAAAAGTAGACCAAGTTTATTAATTGTTCAGCTGAGCTGGAATGGTTTTTGTGGTAACTGTTTTCTTACATCAAGAGTTTCCAATGAGTAGAAAAGTGACAAATGTTTACAGGAGCTGGACAACACTTGTTGCAATAGTTTAAAATGAAAGAATTCATCATGGAGTTGTTCCCCCTTGAAGTATAGCGGCATGCTCTATGTGCCTACTTATTGCACATAATCCAGGCAGCTAGAGGGTCAAGGGCTGGAGGATTAGCCCACAGCCCAAGTCTCAAGGGAGTTTGTTCCTTTCAGCAGCATTAGAGAACCTAAGAAAGTTCAAATCCTAATTGCATTTAGGACCACGGCATCGTTATCTTCTTTCTGATGAAAGAATAGTTCTCAGGCTCCCACAGGTGAGCCACTAACAATAGTCCCACAGACAGTGCTGATCAGGCTGCAGAACATAATCAATGTTGTGAAACACCTAAACACCCAGAAACAACTCAGGCTATTTGTTCTGGAAGGTAGCTGTGAGGAGTTAAGGTTTTCACAGTTCTAGCACCAGCAGATGCTGGCTTTTCCCTTTTATATTCTCCCAGCAGTCTTCATTTATTATAAGAATGGTTAGTGAAAGTGATTTGAATGCAGAAATTCATTAACCTCCATATGACTGAAAACTGTACATACGTCATTAGAAACATTCAAAAAAATGTCAAAACTTGTTCAGTTGCTGTTTCATAGGTGCGTAGGTGTGTTTCTGATGTCTATGAAATGTGAGTGAGCAACCGATAATTATATTACTTGGTTTCAACATTTTCCCCTATAGAAAGTCTGCCTATCTTGGACTGTGTTAATTATTGCATACTGACTGGTGGGGTTTTTTTACATGGTTTAATTATTGTTCATGAATGATAGGTATGAACCATGGACCAATATAGTCAGAAGATGAGGATGCCTTTTGATGAAACTGGAGATTTAATAGTGCTCAGTGACTGTTCACAAAGCTATATCAAAGTCCAGTTATTTTTAGGATTTCAGAAGGGGGTTTTGTATGTGTTTGTTTGGGGATTTTTATTCAACCAAACTCTGAACCGTGATCTCTTCTGTGCATCCTGCTTTTTTACCTTTTCCTGCTCTCCCGCCTCCCACACTCCTTTTTTTCTTTCTTAATCACATGGGTTACATTGAAGCTGGAAGAGCAGAAGACACACATGGACACAGCAAATTGCAAAGTGACCTAAATAGATTAGAGAAAGAGCATCTGCAAGCATTGAAAAATGTGGCCCTAGTAAGTGTAAAACATATTAAGAGAAAATAAATAGCAGAGATACTGAATGAGAGGATATGAACAAGCTGCAGCAACAATGGATTTTCTTTGACTTTTTTTTCTTAATTCTGTTTTAGTAATGCTTTTTCATGTCAGCAAACACTACAAGTTAGAGGTAAAAGTGGTTGGTGTTCATAAGAATTTTTGTTCTTTATTTTCTATAAGAAGTTGTAAACAATATGGAAATAACTGAAGAGTTCACAGATTTTAGTAGTGGTTGAGATCTGGAAATTAATTCTTAATGCTGACATATTACTTGTAAGAAAACAAAAGTGCACAGTTAGGCCACTTTAACAATGTGTTATTTATTTAAATATATATAGCATTCATGAATATAGTAGATTTATACAAGCATTCAGAAGATATACAAAAAAGGAGGATAGGCATTTCCAACATTATTCCATTTGTACATCCCAGGTCAGCA
>NW_009624979.1:0-9369 GCF_000690535.1 Cariama cristata | reverse complement strand
TCAGTTCCCAAGTTCATTAATATTGTGTCTGTTATAAATCCCTGAAAACTTTTCTGAGATTTCTGTGATGTTATGATAAAATAAAGATACTTCCAGTTGGAAATATATTTATCCCAAATTTATTTACTTCAGGTAGGCTGGTGAACAGCCTTCTGATGTTAGCAACTTTTTTTCCAGTATTGGACTTGTGAAGGAGGTTAACAGCTTCCAGGTAATTCAATGGCATTACTTCAGCAGATCTTACGTCCCAGGTGTTTATGAGTGAGTTTAGTAAATTTAAACTAGTACTTTTTGCTGGCCTTTCTCATATGTACCTTATGCCACAGCTGCCTTTCTTAGATGTGCTCACTTACACTCTCTCAGTCATTTAGGCTCTGAATTGTAATCCCTGGGAGTCTGGAAGTAAAGACCTTAAGTAGCCTGATAGTGGTTTCTCTTATTGGCATTTTACACCATTCTAATAGCAACAGAACCATAAAAAGAATGTAAATATAAATTACTCCCATGCTAATGCCTCTTTATATTATCAGAGTGATGTGGAGTGCCCTTCTTATTAATGAGAATGAGGCCTCAGGAGCCTGAATTGATGTAATTCACATGGTGATGGACGAAATTATAGGAACAAAGCAAGCAAAACATAAATCTCTGAGTTTACTTCAGAGCTTGTTTAACGGGCACCTTCCTGTACTTTCCTTTGGTTCCTTGGCAAGTCACTGTCAGTACCTTAGACACCCTTATGCTTATGTATAGGTCAGCTTCCAAAGAGGATGAGGTGTGCGGTTGTCTGGGTCCAAGACCTTCGCTCAGCTTCACTGCCTAAAAATTTCAGTGATTAAAGACGACGCACCTCCTCCCCTGCCAGAGTCCTCGGTAGAAAAGCAGGAAAATTAGAAAGTGCATTTTCTTCTCCTGGTGGAGTGGGAATCCCAGCCCAGGCCCGTTTGCCCCAGCGTGAGCTCAGGCAGCGGGTGCGGAGGTGCTGGCGTGGCGGAGCACAGGCCTTCCCTCTGCCATTTTCTCTCAGGGACAGAAGTTACATGCAACGCACATTAAAGTCTCGGGGAGGTACCTTCCTAAACCCAACACAATAACAGACACTACAGAAGTAACTACTGCAGTATCAGGCATCATTTACTCGCCAAAACAGTAAGAAGTTTTGTGTAAATGAAATAAAAATTACCTTTGAATTCAGTATTTGTTGACACTTAACCCGGCAGTGCCTGGGGGTGGCTAGGCTGTGGCTGACCCCGGTCACCATCCCTGGCCCTGCCCGGCCTGGCTCGCCTTGCTGGGGGCTGTGGGATGGGACTGGATGGGCAGGGAGGGCAGGGCCTCTACCCGCCCTGTGCTCTTCTAATGGTGGCCACCTCCTCCTGATCTGTCCCTCCTGGGCCACTTCTCATGGAGAGCTCCAGAGCATCAATCTTTAACTCTTCTTGGCATTGTACCACCCTAACAATGAGGCAACTCCTAACATACGCCCAACTTCATCGGGCAGGAGTACAGCCTTACAAAATCTGCTTGCTCCACTGTAGTGTAACAAAACAGAGGAGTTTCTTCTAGACAAATGAGTAGGTTCTGCATCATCACAGCCATGATTTATCCCCTGAGAGAGAGCCACTGTTACCTTTTTTTTAACCTACTCTATTACTTTCATTCAGAGAAAAAATAACTTATTTTCACTATTAACAATAACACTGTGAACATATATGTTATGATATGCATTTTACCAATAATTGCTCTTTGTGTTTGCTTCTTGGTTAAACATTCTAAACAGATCGGATAAAATATCTTTGGTCAAAAGTGCACGATAACGATATCAAAGGATGCCTGAATGACTACCGAGCTATAAATGGAAAAACTAATCCAAGTATTTTAAATAAGTAATTAAGCATTTTTTCCCGTAAAGCTTTTTATTAGAAATACAAGTTGCTATTAAATGTTTACTAAAGCTAAACAGGAACTCCTGGGAAAACAGCAAATTTTGACATTTCAACAAGTAGTGAAACATTTTAGTTCAAATCTCACAAATTTCAAAAGCATGGTACTTTTAAGTGCTGGTGAAATATCAACATGTATTTTGATTATCAAATCCACTTGTGTGGTGTAACTATACATAATTTATTATATATTAATATTAGCCATCATAATAATCCCATAAGAGATAAAAGCCCAGATAAATCAAGTCTAGCAAAGTAACGAAGATATACCATCACTTTTCCTGTTCAAATAGAATAAATAATGATATCAAGTCAGTCTAATTCTAAAGAAATGTTGCTACTTCTGAAATAACCTGTTACAATCGTTCTTCAGGACTCTGATTTTTTCTTAGCAATCTGGCATGGTGTCAGCTTGGTCTGCGTGGCATGCAGAGAGCAGCTCAGAAGCAGTTAGTGACAGTGCGCTTCTGTGCTTTTACCAGATTCCACAGCTTTTACACAACAATTTCAATATTGCAATTTAAACGTTACCTGTTTAAGCACTGTAGCTGAAGAATTTGGTTTTATACAATTAAATAATTGTTACCTTACCACTCTCGTGTTATCAGTCACAAATCAAGGGACAAGTATCCCAGCACTTGTCATTATGTTTGGGAAAATAAGAGTTCCTATCTAAACACTGCTGCTCTCAGTTCAATACCTTTAAACCATTGTTTTTATAAGTAAAAAGTTATATTGTATAAAAAGTATATAGTACTTTTAGTAGACAGTACTGAATGTTAACATTTTTTTCTTATGGCATTTTCCTATTGGCTGCAATTTTGTCATTATATCATGCAAAATGTGCTGGAGTTAAATGGAGTCAGCACTCTTAAGGACAGGTGCATGTTTAATTAATCCAGACCTGAGGTACAATGTTGTTGTTTGTGATGTTGAGCCGTGTGCCTCATAGACAAGCTAGGAATGCAGTGTTCATCTTATTTGACTATTTAGGCCAAATGTTAGTATGACTACTTTTAACAATATTAACAGCAGTATCCTAACAGTATCAGATTCATGTTGGGGGCACAGGGGTATTTGCTCTGCACAACTGAAAATGATAGATGACTTAGGTCAGTCTCATTTTGTTGGATGAAGAATTCCCATATTGTATTCAATATCTGAAAAACTTGTAAAATATGCTTTTTTTTGTATATTTTTTCAAAGATCTGAAAAGAGAGGCCACATCTCTATTCTGGGACTGTTGGCTCTTCACCTCTGATCCAGAGATAAATGTGTTGCATCTTTGGACCACTGTAAAAGGTACTCCTAAAAGGTTTCGTGTTTGTTTTTTTTTCCAGTTCCAGGTCTTATAGAAGACAAATCAAACATATTCTGAGATTCTAAATTGTCTGTGTCTTTAAAATGCCTTGGGTGTGAAATATCTCACCTTTAGTTTTGAGATACTATGTAAAATATTTATGATGTAAAATGAAGACTAAGTCTGGTTACTAACTCTAGTACTTAAACATTTACTAGCTGATGTTAGTTTTTAATTAATCACTAGGTATGTCTACCTGTACAATTATGTGGTAAAAAAAGAAGAGCGTCAAATATAGACAGCCGAGCTGAAGACATCTCAGGCCTGAGGCCTTGGCAATGCAAACTCATCTATTAGTAATTTATGTATCTTTGAAACTGTTCTTTGGCATTAAGGCCAAATGGAATGAAGTAGACCCTGCTGCACTTTTTAAAGACTCTGACCCTCCACAACAGTCTGGCTGCATCCAAAGAGTCATTTGAGAACATTCCCTGGCCCAGGCTGATGCCTGAGCTGTACCTGGGGATTGCTCAGGAGGATGCTAGATGGACTGGACCAAAACCATGGTAGGCGTATGTTACAAATAGCCTAGTCAGCTGAGATTCCAGCAGTCAAGAAGGTTCTCTGGCACTTTTTAATTTGCTTGTATAATCATACAGACTTATACCAACAGCTTTTCTTAAAGCCTAGGAAAGAACAAAGAAGGCACAATACATATGACCGTGTCTTAATAAATAAAGCAGACAATTCCAATGGGACACATTCCCCCAGTGTCTGATGAATCTGAAATATCCTGCATCTTCAAGTAATAAATTGGTTAATAAAATTATCATTTAACTTCTGTTTCATAAAATATATACATTACATTCCTTGGTTCTTTCGTTGTAGGATATATTTTCCATTTCTTTAATCATTGTCTTAGCTCTTTGAAATTTCTTGAGGTTACTCACTTTTTTTTTTGAACTGGAATCAATGAGAAATTAGCATAGTATTCCTGAAGCAATTACTTCAGTGCCAAAAAAAAAGAAAAAAATTCTAATTTTAAAAAAAAAAGTCAAGATGGCTTTAATGCAACTCAGTCTTTCTTTCAGAATACATCTAAATAATGGCGTTGCACTGGGAACATGAGTTCAACTGATTATTTATCCAAATCTTTTGCAGAGTTTCCATTCTTCAAGTATGATCGCATTTTCTATTCTTAAAGATACATTTTTACACTTGGTCATACTAAAAAGCTTATTGCAGCCATTTTACTAACAATAAAACACTTGTTCTTTTCACTGCATGCTAGTTCTCTAATCCTTATGCCATCCACAAGTGTTATCAATAATGATATTTTCTTCTAATTTGTTGCTAAAATAGTAAATATTGTAAAGCAATGAACAAACTCTTCTAGGTCTTCAGTAGAAACATGCCTGATAAATTTAAAAAATATTAGAAAACCTGGGGTGTAACCGAGCTTTTCTTGGTACCACATAGACCTTGGAATGAACTGTTTATCTCCTTGTGACAGAAACTATTCGTTGAAGACAGGAAAATTTCAAAATTATGTATAAAGCCTCCCTAGCTTCAATTTCTACATCTTGAAGCAACAGGATTGATATCAGCTAGAAGGCACTCTGTGAAGAAACTGTGGTTTATATTTTACATACTTAGGAAGGAGAAAGTTCAAGCTTGTATTAAACCTAATTTCCATATGCAGAATAAAAGGAGGACATTTTTCAGATTGCTTTCAAACAGGAAAAACATAAAATCTATACTGAAATCTGATATTTATTTTAATAGCATGTTGCTAAGAAAATTACCTCCTGGCATTATTTTTATGAGATGTTATGGAAAATAAATTCTAGTTAGATATTTTGTATAAAATGCAATGTAAAATAAAGAAAACCACAGTTTTTGAACATGCAAGGAAGGACTATAATTTCACTGTATGTGTAATGCCAGCTGCTCCATAGAGGGAGGTGAGCCAGGAGGCTAGCATGACAGCAAGGCATGCACAGGACAGGGATGGGACCAGTAAGGGTGCAATCTGGTAACACCTAAGCAAGAGGAGCAAAGCGGGTCTGGTGCCAGTACCTAGGGTCAGCCAACAGCTAAGGATAGGCAGCTCAGCCCTCGGGGAGAATTCAGGGTTTTGATAGACAGTGTAGATAAGAAAACCCTAATTTTGGAGGGAAAAGAGCTACAGGGATGCAAGATGTGTCATGTCACTTGCCCTCAGAGGCAGCAGCTGGTCATGTTACCTACTGGTACAGACACAGACTCCAGTAGTGGTTTGCTGAAAGACATGCACAGCAGAGCTCATGCTTTGTCTGTACCACAAGCAATGCTACCTGCCAATGAAAACAAGGTCTTTCTAGTTATTTGATACAAGTTTGCTTTCACAAGTACACAGAGCACCTACCTAATCCATTGAGCAGATTTAATTCTAGCACACAACTAGGAGAAAACCTGCAAAAAAAAGATGGGGTAATCACTCAATGGACTTCTGGCACTTCATTGTTTGGGTTTTGTTTTGTTTTGTTTTGTTTTGTTTTGTTTTGTTTTGTTTAAAGAGATGCCATCTAAACTGGGTGTCATTTTGCATACACTTAGCAGCTTACCTAAGGTGAAAATAGGTCTCTTAAGGTCTCACACACCTCAGGAGATGGGTGTGTTGACAATGAGGAGATGCTGAAAGGTACAATACCTTTTTATACTTCCACAATCTCTGATTTGTGTGTTTTTGTCTCTGTTCTTGATCTTCATTGTCATGTACCATATTGAGCAAGAAGATCAGCAAAGAGCAAGTATGCGCAGCTTTCATCAGCACATATCTGCAATTTGTCAACATTAGCATTTCATGACTAATCTTTTCTGGGTTAATCTGATTAGACTGTGTGTCAAACCTTCCTGTAAATCAGCTTGCTGGTAATAGAGTCCAGCCAAGGAAGACTTCATTTCTGCAAAGCGCTTTGCTTCTCTTTCAGCTGAAGTTGCATCGTGTCATCATTGACATCAAATCAGTTTTCTTGTCCCCTAGATAAAAGTCAGTAATTTGCATAAATAAGCACTTAAAACTTGCCATTTTCCTCATTACTGGTGTCACGAAAGACCGTTTCAACTTTACACAAAACATGGAATGGTTTTGAGCATGCAGTTCCTTGTAATTTTCCCTGCTTTATATTTTTCTTTACTTACTGCCATATTCAAATTGCAGCTGTTACACAAATGTTGTGATGAGTTTTGAGCAAATTGAGTGACCTGTGTAGCAGTCAGCTGGAATCACAGCAGTGATTTAAAAGTCACTCGAGTAGGTGATGATCATGCAGTTAATATGGGCCTTCCCAATCCACCTTTTTCTTGGTTGGTTGTTGGAACGTGGTGCTGGTGATTGACGGGTCACAGCTCATATGTGAGATGATGAGGCAGATATCACTACTATCAGCACAATCTGTTCTCTATCTGTTCAGCACACACAGAAGACCGGAGGCCCTATTCCCCATATGTCCACTGAAGTCTACCAGAATAAGAAATGTCTCAGATTTGAAGACATCCAGCTCCTGTTATACAGACTTTGTCTTTTCTTTTCCAGGTCTAACACGGTACATAAATCATGCTCGAATTTAGGAAGCACCTTGCAAAATAAAAGATCATATGCATTCAATTATGATTTATATCTTACCATATTTTTTTACAGTTTAGTATTGCTTCCAGTAATTAATTTTATTCCTTATTGGAAAGCTGGACACAGGAAGACTATGTTCTTTAAAAGCGATTACCTCTGCAACAATTGCATGCTTCTTCAGCAAGTTAATTTTCAATCAGTACAGTAATGTTTATTGCATTTGAAGCTCGCTGTTTACCAGGGAGATACAGAGATACAGCTGGCTTTGGACTATTCATTACCAGTCAGGTATTCCAAGTGATAACAGTAATTTCCTCTGGCCACCCTTGCAACTTCTTGTGTTTGGTTAACACAATGGCCTTATGTATATAGTGTATTATCCCTTTACTCCAACTATACTATAATATTATCTTTTTTTTTTTTATGAGGCTTGTAATTCCCTATTTTTTAACTCTTAATATGATTCATTAAACCTTTAAAGTACAAAGGAGAAATAACACTTTGTAGAATTATTTCATTTCATTATAAAAAAGAATGATAATGTGCGATACATATAAACAAAGAAATCTTTTCAAAATGTAAGATAGAATTCTAGAAAAAAAGTTACCTCACTAATTGTTGGTGATTAATTGCTAAATTTATACCAAATTACCAAGAAAGGAACTAATTACTTTCCTGCATTAACTATTATATAAATATATGTGTCATTTTTCCCAGTATGGGGCTGATATCATTCACACTCAGATCAATAATAATTTTTCAGTTTAGCTCAACAGGTGTTAGATAAGCTTTTCTGGGAAAAGTATCTTCCCCCAAGCTGATTGAAAACAGAGAGACCTTCCATATAAAAAGACCTCTCCATGATTATCCTCTGGTAAAGTAATGCTGCAATTGATATTTGCATGTTTTGCTACAGGTCTCAGTTCTGAGGGCTTGCACCCAAAGTAGCATCATCCTCCTGAGATGTATCCTGTGCTTTTTGCAAGGGCATATTCTTATGCTATCTTGGTCTGAAAATAATTTCTCCAAATATGGAAAATTTAGCAGCAGGAGTCATTGTCCAGGAAGTCTCATGGATACGTTGTAGGGTTTTTATGGCAAAGTACCATTTTGCTTCTCACTGAAAAAGACACTTCAGAATATTTCATTATTAATTTTTAAATTATTTTAGATCAGGACATCTTCTCTGAAGGACACTTAGTTGAAGCTATAAATTGAGCATTGGTTACATCTGTTAAAAAGATATCACATCACTTGCATCACTTGCATCTTTCATAAAGCGTATTTTTAGACATTAAGAAAGAGAAAGAAGTTATCTCTATGTATCAGTATCTATCTAGTATGTGAGATCATACAGGTAGCATTTATCATAGAATCGTAGAACTGTTGGGTTGGAAGGGACCTTATAGACCACCTAGTTCCAACCCCGCTGCCATGGGCAGGGACACCTTCCACTAGACCAGGTTGCTCAAAGCCCCATTCATTTGGCCTTGAACACTTCCAGGGATGGGGCATCCACAGCTTCTCTGGGCAACCTGTTCAATGTTTCACCACCTTCATCGTATTTTTTCCTTATACTGAATCTGAATCTACCCTTTTTCAGTTTAAAACTGTTGTCCCTTGTCCTGTCACTACAGACCCTGGTAAAAAGTCTCCTTCCATCTTTCTTATAAACCCCCCTTTTAGTATTGAAAAGCTGCAGTAAGGTCTCGCCAGAGCCTCCTCTTCTCCAGGCTGAACAACCCCAAAACTCTCAGCCTGTCTTCATAGGAGAGGTGCTCCAGCCCTCTGACCATTTAGTTGTGCTTTTTCTTAATCTTGTTAAAATGTTAGTTAAAATTTACTTTGCCATTCCTCCACAACATAGCACGCAAAATTCCTCACAAAAGAAATGTTTGCTGTCTCCTTGGCCTGCTATGTGATCTTAAGTGTAGATACAAAACCAAAAAAATTTAACAGAAGTGAAATTTAAACAGTACTTTAAAGTAAAACACTGCAGTTTACTGGTTGATCTGCTGAAGTATAATTAACACTATAAATTAAGATAAACACTTTCTAAAGTTATTTTTCTCTACCTCATTTGGATTATTTAAACAAAATGTAGTTAGTTAGAAGATTAGCAGCACTGATCACTAGGTATATCACCTCGTAAGTAACAATACATTGCTCACCTGATAGTTGCTTACATCAGCTGCTTCTGGGTTGTCGGATTTACTTAAAGGCTCTGAGATACCTGAGCTTTTTCCATTCCACCTTCATAGTGTGCTAATATCCAACTGTAGATCCACTCTCAGATTATTAGATGAGTATCACTAACTTGTTGGATTTTAATACAAGTCTTTCATAATCATTTTCAATATAAGTCTCTATTTTGCTATATTAATATACTTCTGTGCCATGTTTGCATTTCATTATGGTTTTTTATTTACTGTCTTTATGTTAAATCATTTGAAAGACATAAACATCTTCAGGTTTTCTCCTTTAAA
Organism: Cariama cristata; assembly: GCF_000690535.1. Classification (NCBI taxonomy): domain Eukaryota; kingdom Metazoa; phylum Chordata; class Aves; order Cariamiformes; family Cariamidae; genus Cariama; species Cariama cristata. Next base: position 33 of record NW_009624979.1, on the reverse strand, counting down.
ATTTCTCTTTGTATTGGGTTTGTGTGGCAAGGT
>NW_009624978.1:16498-37763 GCF_000690535.1 Cariama cristata | reverse complement strand
AAAAAACACCAAACTAAAAGGAGCTGAGGGCAATTCAGTATGTTTCTGCAGTCCAGAAGCGTTCATAGGTAATCCTCCTTCAGAATTTTAAAACTTATTCACAGAATTTGGTGGGATACTATAAATGTTGCATTCTATTGGCTAACATAAAGAAGCAATGACAAGAGTGCTCTTCTTGTTTGTTAGTGGTTTTTGTGATGTAGGCTGCATAAGGTACTTTCTTTAAAAATCAAGTTTGGAAGTAAACTGAGGTTAATTATACAAAGGGTAACCAAGAGGAACAGTCTTATCTAACCTTTAAAAATAAATGTAATAAGGTGCCTGCAAATCTGAAACAAATATTTACTCCAGGTGTCCAGACTTAATGGACAAAAGCATAATTGCTTTTTAAGGAGAAGATTTTATTTGTAGTCACCAAGGATTATCCTGTGATGGAAAAGTCTTTCTTCCTTTCTTTATTTCTTCCTTTGGAAGGCGATATCATGTTTTGTTGTTTTTTGGTTTTTGTTTTGGGTTTTTTTTGTTGTTGCTTTGTGGTTTTTTTTTCAGATCTACTGTATATACAGATCACAAACCCTGAACAAAGAAGAATTACAAACCCAGCTGAGATAAACATGTCAGAATTACTGTTAAGAGGCTGATGCCCAGAGTGTTTAATGGCTTGAAAAGATGATCAAGCATTTATGCAGCCACCCCTTCAAAAATTATCATTGAACCAATGATAATCCAGTTATTATAATGAGTACTGAGTCAATTAAGCTTAGCATGCAGAGAAACTACTTTTTAATATTAAATAACTCAGCCTATTACATCTTTAAAAAATAAAAACTGGAATTACAAAACCAGCAATTTTACAGAAAAACCATAACGTTCAGGTTAGAAGCCTGTATAAAAAGCCACATCCAGCATAGTGTAGCTAACTTTTAGGGTGTAATCCCGTTGGGATCTGAGGTTCTCCTTTGAGATGCTGCAAATCCCCTTTCTCTCATAAATTTACAGTGTGTTGTAATTTTCAGAATCCAAAATCCAGCTGTACTATCTTGGAAATGGCTATAGGAGACCGAGCTCAGCACACTGTCTTTTCTGCACACAACTGATAGCTACTTAACAATTGCCTGGCCGATTTTTGTTTGTAGGTTTTGGGGTTTTTTTCTTACAACCTCTTCAAAATAGATTTTATATCTAGCAGAAGCATCTTGCATGTTTTTCTCTACTATTCCTGAAGCCACAGCTCTCTCTAGCACTTGTTAGAACAGACCTAAAAATGCAATGGTAAAAGAATAGTGGTTAGGCTTGTTTATTCTTGGATTCCACTTGTAATAACATTAGCCAGAAGGAAATTTTTAGACAATTAAGGTCTGTATAATCCAGTGCAGCATCACTAAAAACAGAAGGATATGGGACTGGATATAGCTGCAGTGGTGATGTACAAATGAACAAATTGCTAAATAGCGTATCTTCCTCATCACATCATACACAGCAGGCACCCAAGGTTACTACTGGAAAGGCTACAGTTGTCCCAGCGAGCCCACACCTTTGCATAGCCAAAGACTATCTGATTTGCAAAAAGTATCAGTTATTATATGTAAAACAACCAGCTTAATGCTTGGATCACAAACTCTGTCTATGGGCTTGGCATTTGAAAACCCCCCAACTGCTTATAGGGAAAACATAACTAATTTTATCTGGAAGACTTTGGATAGCAGTAAACATGGAAGGCGTAAGGTATTTTCAATCACTTGAAAAACTGAAGGAAGCCTAGCCACTTTAAAAAAAACCCAAACATTTAAAAGTCTTATTCTCACTGATGCAAAAATGCATTGCCTTTGAAAATCTGTTTATCTTGATTTAAATAATGATGGTGGAGTCACTTGGCTTTAACCAGAAGACCAGCATATCAAAAATAATTCTCTAAGCAATCAGCTCTGAGGAGTGCTTAAAAGGGATCATTCAGTTATGCTGTGAGTAACCTGCATGATTCTTTTTGAGAATGAAATCCTTCCTCAGTTTTGTAAAACTTGGTGGAGGTTGTTTTTTCCAGCTCTAGAGGTACAGGGCATTCAACTGTATGATGACCTGTAAGCTAAGGAAGTTCTCAAAGTGTGTACTATTGAACAGCAGTAACCATCAAGAGAACTCATGAAACCTTTGGACAGTTTGCTCAAGGATCTGTTACGGGGGTTTAAAACCTGGGGTTGTACAATAAAAGGCTTTTGGGGAAGTTTGGCAGGTGCAAATGTCAAGGGAGAAAGCTGACTTTTCTAGCTTTGAGGGATGCAGAGAAAAGGATCTTCATCAATTTCAGTATTACAGGTTAAAGAAAAAAATCCTACTTGAGGAAAGAATCTGAAGATAATTCTGGCCAACAGAGCCTTAAAAGACCCTTTTATCTCATTACTGCCTCCAGAGGCACTGCAAATTATCCTTTCCAGTAACCTGTAAGTAGCTGTTAACTGATTATTCCTTTTGGGATCAGAGAACCAGCCTCTACTTTTTATCTAATATCTCTTAGGGAGTGGACAATTCAGATGTTCTCATCTCTCCTTTTTTTGAGAAGTGTGCCTAGTTTATTGCACTTGTCAGGTAACTCTTTGGGATATTGTGGCCAATGGGCTTGTCAACTAAATCTGTTAAGAAAAATATCCCAATCATAAGATTATCCCCACACAGTTATATGCCTGTCTATATTACATCTATTTTAAGAGCTATGGATTCAAGCCAGAAGAAAAAGTGCACCTTTCCTTGAGCTATGCTAAACTTTCCTCTGCTAAAAGTTTCTCTAACATATATTGAAAAATTTAAGACAAGTCCCTGCAACTTTGCAAGTAGGGCAGACAGTCAGAACTTTGGTTTGTTTGACTATAAATTGCTGAAACAATGCAACTTAAAAACAATACAGTAGTACTGTATGACACTGTCAATATCATTTATAGCACAATTTTACACAAAGGCAGAAGTATCATAAAAAAAGAAGTAAGTCCTATCAGGTGCCCTAAAATGCCTTCTGTCATAAATAAGTCAGATTTCTTAGAGGAAAGCAATAAAGTTCCAGCAGATTCGATTTTTCCCACTAAATAATCACCCTGACCTTTTTCACTAACTTCACAATAACAGTTCTTGAAGAAGCAAGCAAACACAGTGAGGGATTCGTATGGCACACTCGTGTCTAAAGCACGAAGAGAATGTAGAACAGCATTGATGGTACTAGTACACAAAAGACAACATGGAATATAAAGCAGTGCATGTAAAAGGAAAAAAGGATACTAGTCAAAATCAACAGGCTGAATATTTACAAAGGAAGACATTGACAAAACACTGGATGGAGGAAAAATTTAAGTAAATAAATGTGGAGATTTTAAAGGTCTCTTGCTAAACATACCAGAAAGATATGAAAAAAACCCAAACTGCTGCTTTAACTTAAGAAATAGTTTTAGTCATAGTTGTCATCTAGAAGTTTATCAATTAATAGGTGGAATAACACCAGGCATGAATTTGGCACTGGAAGAGGTATTATTAAGCTATTTACTTCAGAATTCCTAATTCCCAGTTTTGGTGTTTTTTTACATTAAAAGTAATAACTTCTACTGGAAATATTTTTCTTTATTAGCACCAGGCAAATAATCTTGTCTTTCTAGTGTTCCATCTTCTGTGGATAATTCATACAGTACATGAGAGAAATATCAGTGACAGTTCTTGCACTATATTTCATATCAAAGTATGAAGAAACAATTAGATTTTTAAACCAGCAACAACTAAAGCCTCATTCGGTCACTTTTAAAATCTAAAAAGAAAAACAATTGTTTAATAAAGGAGAAAAAAAATCACAGACGGAGTTTTATCACCTAAGCAAGGTAGAAAAATATTGAGAAGATAACTGATGAAAAGAAATAAGCCAACAAAGTATTGATGCCAGAAGGAACCGAAATTGCTCTTTACTTACTGAAATAAAATCAAAGCATTCAAATTGGAAGAGAAGATAGCATAAAGGTTCCCTGGTCAGTACCGTACTACCTTCTGGAAAACAAATTTTTTGCTGCTACTCTCCAGCTGCACAAAACTGTGATCATACCTAGTGCTATGCAAGTAGAGAGTACTTCAACAATACAGGGGTGTGTTATTTTTATACAGAGGCACTGTATAATTTAGAGCTAATAGTTATAATTTTGTCTTCATCCAACTATCAAATCTCACTCCCATAAGCAAGGATTCCTAAGAATATAACTCTCTACCTTTGAATTAATCCTTAGTACACAGAAAACCACAGCCTATTGAAGGCTGTCTGGTAATGCGTCAGCTGACCAGCGATCATCAGGTTTCAAAATGTCTTTTGCACAGACAAGCTGTGCACAGTTTATTTGTGCAAATATTGGAAGTATTTGTGTGTGATAAAACCAATAACCCAGTATTCTCTGTCTTTGTGTAGCTAATACTCAAGTTTTGCTGTTTTGATGTGAATCTTTGTGTACTAGCACATGCTATGTGCTCCACAATTCCATTGGTAGGTGTTTACTGTTTTCTTTTTTATTTCAGCCATCTCCATACACAATCAGTATAGTGCTTTAGTATGAGTTCTTAAGTAGTGTTTTGTGTGCTTCTTCATAGTATCAATATTGTTTATCAGTTAATATTATTACAGCAAATATAATTAGAGGCTGTTTGTAAATGGGACTTGTTACTGATCCTCACTGGAAGGCAATAGCTTTTCAAATCAATACGGCTACAATTATATCCGAAGCTTAACTTTCAAACCCAGGAAATTTTATCTCCTGGGTAAAGGAAAATGTGCACAAAGAATAGCAAAAATCTGAGGAAAAAATAGTTACAAAATGAATCAATAGTGTTTCAATGCATGTGATGCCAGTTCTGGTGCACTAGGACATGTAGTCATCTAGATAATGATAATACTTCATTCATCTAGTATCAGTTTAAAAAAGAAATCATTCATACTCGCAGTGGTTCTAAAGAGCAGGGTTTAGGCTGTCTCCTGTGAACATGGGAAGTTGTGGCTGATTCAAGTCTCCAACAAAGACCTGATTCTGTTTGATTAGTTCTAGCAGATACTTAGCAGTTGCCCACCGTAGAATAAGTTGTCATTACTCTGCCACCATATTAGCTTTAGACCTTGCTATTAAAGAGGATGTACTTATTCTTACTCAGTGTTAGTGCCAACCCTGAAATAAGAAGAGCAGTACAATTGCAAAATGCCCCAAAGTTACTCTCTGGAGACAAGGCTGTTGATGACTTATCCTAGATCAATCATCATTGAAGGTCGCCTGTCCTATTTGGCAATATTTGTTCAGTAACTAATAAAGATCAGCCTGCAGTTATTTATATTAGGTTATCATCTCTCCAGGGTGAAGCTTAATCCATTTTGCAATGTTTTTCCCAACAAGACAACATGAGTTTCTCTGTCTGAAAATGAATTAAGTGCATGGTTTCTAAATATGGGATCTGACATTGTTCTTGTTACAAAAAGCAATTTATTCCCCAAAAGGCTTACACTTCAAAGGTTATATAAAAAGGTTCAAATATCAGTGCTATCCATTTTTCAATTACTGGGCTTCCTAACACCACTAGCTTTTGGACAGATAAGCAGTGGTATCAGTTTTCTTATTCAACATCTCATAGGTTTCCAATTCAGCATCCCAGAGAAAGCAAATTTATTGTAATACATTTAGCTGTTTTTGAAGCGGTAGTACCCCGATTGTTTCCCACAAGACTATATGGTATATCAAATAGTATCTTAAAGGGATATTTATGAAATGCTAGATACTAATGATTGTGATTATTGCTGCAGATTAGAAAGCTTGACTATGGCTAGACTTGCTTATCAATTTAAAATTTTTAATAATAGAAAGAAAATAGATTTCATCTACCAATGAAAATTGAAGTGCTTTTGTGTAATAAGACTATCCTGAGATGGTTCTCTCTCCAAACATTGTTATACAGTTCAAATAAACAATGAGAAATACAGACAGAACTTTTGCATAATGTTCTATATATGTTTGTAGTTTTTGTAACAATTAGCAACATCAAGATGAAGGACATAATAAATAATAATATTAATAATAATAATAACAACAATAGCTTTTACTTTTAATTAAAATATTCTCTCCAATCAAGATATCATATCACTCAAGTATAGGAAGTAGTAAGTCTATTAAAAGGTTTGCTCTTTACAAAGTGAATAAAATTCCTTTTGCTATCATTGCTGACCATGCTTTATGGACAACACAGCTAAGCAGTGACATATTTTCATTGGCAAACTGTCATGGGAAATCTTTCAGAGTTATGGATCAGCACTGGGTCATAGCAACAGGTCTAGGGTTTGCTTCTGCCAGGAATTTCTTGGAGGAGGAAAAGAAAATATTGATAAACTCTAAGCCTGAGTGGGAAGCTTGGTATGACAGAGCAGTTACTAAATCTGCCAAAAATACTCATCTGATGCTGTGTAAAATATTATACCTTTTGGATACAGTAGATTGCAGAAACTCATTGTTTTCCATCTGAGATGAGGGCTGTGGTAAGAAATTATATGTGTTAATCTGAATTTACTTCCAAATGATGTCTTTTTGTATTTGTTATTTCTGACAAATTAATCTCTCATATTTCAGTAGGCCAAACAGATGTTCGTAGGGCACTGCAAAAAGAAAGAAAGAGAAAAAAAAAGGAGCCACTACAGAGAAATGAGAACAATTGTTCAGGACCTGAAATGTTATAGTACAAGTAATGAGAGCATAATGGGTTACCAGACACAGCTGGTACAGGGATGTGCAAGGGCACACTTTGTTCAGAAAAGATACAAATAAGTATTGTGTTAACGTTGCACGTCAACAACATCATGGCCTATCTTGCAAAAAGAAAGAATTAATGGAATAGGTAAGATCAATTATGTTTCACAGGAAAAAAAATAGGGAAAGGTTTAAAGGAGAAATATTATTCTAGGTTCTTGTTTATGTTATCTTTTGGCTGGAAGAGAGCTTTGCAATGCTAGTTCTGAGATTCTAACTGTCAGAAAGTGTGGGATTGTAAGAAATTTTAAGGAATAGTGAGTTAAACTATGGATTTAAAATATAATAAACCACTGATTCATCAAAGACAGATTTTCCCAAACTAACCTTTTTGATAAAATAAATCATATTTTACAGAGAGGCATCTAGTGAACCTTTTGGAGCTTTTAAAAGAAAAAAAAAAATGCAGAACTATGTGGGAAAATAACAGTAGAGCTGGAGAAGATGGGAAATACAAGAAATGTAAAATAGCTAAGGATCTGGTTACAGGAAAGTCTACCAGAAGTTGTCCTAAATGGACAACTATGAAAAAAAGGGATTCCCTGGTAGCAACAAAGGTTGCTCTTGGGGCTGAATTTATTTAATATTTTCATGTGTGACAGAGACAAAATAGTGAGATTGTACTCATCAAGTCTGCAGAAAGCAAAATGTTGTGAGACACTATTAATCTCAAAGAAGATTATACAGAAAAAGCCAAGGGGCGGGAATTGAATAGTCAAAATGAGGTGATTTTCAAGAACACAGAATTAAACTTTATTTTCCTGATGTTCTGGATATGAACTAATCATAATGTAGTTGCAAAAAAGGCAAGTATTACTTTCAAACACATGAATAGAGGTTTATCCATTTGAGATGGAGAAATGTTAAGCTTGGATACAACGTCATCTGGAATAATGCTTAAAGCTGTGATTATTCACAGTCAGGAAAAAGAATTCAAACTGAAAAAGTGTAGATAAGCGACTACCAGCATTGTCATGAGAAGCACAGTCTACGTAAACTAAAAGATATTCCATCTAGTAATAACGAGGTTGAAAAGATACAGACTGTCATCTATGAATATTTTGTGTCAGTCAACACAAAAAAGGGAGAAGAGTTATTTAAGCAAAAGTACTATCATGTCACAAAATAGGTATGGGATGTAAAATGCCTATAAATAAATACAGTCTAGAAATAAGAAAGCAGATTCTAACCATAAGTAGCATTATTTCTTGCTAGGGCAGTAAGATTAGTCAAACTGATTTTGAGAGGGAATTATGTAAATTTTTTATATGATAGAGCTGATAGCTATGGCAAATGACCGGATGTTATGACTCAACGACTGTTTTCCATCCTAGACCCTATGTTTCTAGTGGAAAAAGAAGACACCCACAAAACTGAACTGAAACTGAACTGAATCAGGTAAGCTATTTATAAAATAAGATGTACTTCAAAAGGTGTCATGTCAGAGATCATTAAGAGATTTTTATTTTTTTTTTACTTGATCCTAACATTTGGAATGGTAATAAATCTTATTAGAGAAATCAATTCCTCCTCCCATTTTCCTTTTCAGCTCTCTAAAACTACCTTTTCCTGTGAACCTAAAGCCTGCTTCTATGTAGGTTTCATTAGAGTATATGAGATTATTGGGGTGGGGCAGCTAAATCTTCCTTGCTGTGTGTAACTCCATCAAGATGTGCCCAAGACAAAATCCACCTGAGGGAAGAGCACAATACCTGGTTATCCTGAATAAATTAATAACATTTACAGAACACTCTTATTTCTGTTCCATACTTAGCCTTACCAGTTCACTGCAATGTGATGCACAGATACTGAACTATGAAGGATTTATCTTTTTTCTGAAGTGGAGTAGCTGAATTAGCATGTCGTTTAAGTGCCTGCTTGAAAGCACTGAATTTATTGAGAGTTCCTTCCTTTAAAATAATTGCAGAATTGCTAGGGTATTTGTAGCTGCTAAGTTCATACTTAGGTAAAGTTGTAATTACTGTGTAACGTGTGTACAGAGGTCATAGAACAAGGCTTTGGATTGCTTACATTTTGTTCCTGTAGGCAAAACAAGAATCTCAGCTGGTACTTGGGGATTTATCTTAATTAATATCTCATATCCAGATCTCACCTTAAAATCTATCCTGTTGCAACTGATTCAGTTATTTATTTGCAACATTTTGTTACTATAGCTTCTAAGACACTGCTGCTGCTATTGTGTGGGATCAAGTAATCAACATTTATCATTACAATATTATGATTTACATGATGTTCATATTCACTATTTACATCGTGTTCATATTCATATATACTATGTTTCTTTGTCATTGTATTTAGAAAACATGGAGGTGAGTGTAGCATCAGCTCTGTCATAAAATTCTGTGAATTAGGCATCTTTGTTCTACTAGTAATGGTTAGTAAGATGAATACAGTAGCCTAAATTAGTTATTTTCTTTCCTCCATTGATAATTAGCACTAGAGGGGATGGGTATGAGTTACCTATTAACTCCAATTGCTATGTTTAGCAGTGCATCCAGAAAAAATGCATTATCAGTCACAGTAAAAACCTGCTTCTTTTCTCATGTTTATTTTAAGAACTTATCAGAAAAGGGAAACTTCCAACTGTGGCAGACTCTCACACTGCACTTCGTCCAAACCGGTGTTTGTTTATGTTGTATATTGGGCTTATCAATACATGCATTACTGCTTAACAGTGTTAATTTCTTCTGACTATAAAAAGTGCCAGTGAAGTATTTATTGTGATGATATTGGACTAGCACTAAAGAATCTGTATTTATATAAATTGCTTCATCAAGTGGAGTCAAATTTTGCCACATTCAGATATATACAGTTAGCTCCATTGACTTCAGTGGCGTCAGGAAATAATTTGACCCTGTTATTTAAAAATTAATGGAATTTCAGCTTAGTATGCAGCCTTACAATGTCATGAATACTTCCACATCAGGTGCTACCTTCATGAAACAGCTATTATTTATTTTCATATGATTCAGAAACTCTTCTTCTATTAATGAATTATCATGGTTGTATCTACTTATATAAATTGTGTTTGTAGCTTAAAGTAAGCTAGTTCTTATTGTTCAGTTGATGAGTTATACTGAAATATGAAGCTTAGCACACTGTAAATTGTTAGAAGTAATGAATATTTAATAACATGGATTTGCACACAACGATAACATAATTAATGGTGTGCAGCATATCTGGTCAACTAAATTAACTATCTGCTCATAATTAAACTAGATACCCTTGCCTTTTTTTTCCCCTCAAGATAACTGACATCTACAGTAAATACTAGAACTGCAGGACACAGACATCAAAGTACAAGGAAAAATACTTAAGTAAAAAGATAAATTCTCTGGTTAGGGGTGAGAAGGGAGAGTAGACACCTAGATTTTCAAAACCAAGATTTTGTGGGTGGTGAAAGGTCTGAATAGAGGGCTGCTCATAAGTGTCTCACTCTGACAGTAGCCTAGACTCTAATCCCACCTTCTATTTGTGTTACCTAAAGATCACATTGGACTCTCTACAAATTACCACAACAAACAAAAAAATTACCACCGCAGCATCTTCCAAAGGCAAGTGGAAGAGCACTTCCTGTCCTTGTGATAGACTTGTGATACTGGATTTCATCTGCATATGGCATCACTTGTGTTACTGCACTTCATGTAATAACCAAAGTCCTCTATAATGACTGCCGCTATGAAAAGTACTTGTTAAATATGAAATTGAAATCAATCTCCTAGACATTCTTAAGTACATTGGCCAATGGTGTTAGAATTCAAAATTGGTTTTGCAAAATTGGATGACAAAAAAAACCAGGATGCAGTTCAAAAGGGATACAAGGGAAGTAACACATTTTGGGATAATCTGCAGCAGAAATGACAGAATGGAGGAGGACTGGTTAACGAGTAGCTCTGGCAAAAGAGTCTGAGCGATCAGATAGAGATAAGAAACTGAATCTAACTCATCAATGTCATATAGTTGCAGAAAAACAAATAAGATACTGGCTTCTAAAAAACACAATGTGGAGTAGTCCCTTCACTCTTCTCAGAATTGGAAAAAAAAGCCTTAGCTGATATCGTGTGTGTAGTTTTGAGTCATGCACAAAAGACATGCACAGACTAGACAAAATCAGACTAGACAAACTAGTTTGCAACAAGATTGTCTCAATTGCTAAGATATTTGTACTGTGAGAAAAGATGGAAAGCTTTTGGCTTGTTTTGTCTCAAGGAAAAAAGAGCAGAGGGAAAACTGTCAGCAATCTTTGAGTATACAAAAAAACTTTGCACACATGGATAGAAATGAAACAACAGATGTAAAATTCAGTGCTATGAGATTTAGGTTAGTACGAAATTTTTGTCTTTGTCTTTTAAGGATAGCTTTGATAAATTCTCATGAGGTAACAGAGGACTCAGGAATGCTATAGGCCCATGTTATTTTGCCTTGTGCCGCAGTGGACATTAGCTCTATTTTCTGTTATGTATTTTACAATAGCACTAGTTTAAAAGAAACAAATTATTCCCACTCAGTTTTGGAAAGAAATGCTTTGGTGTTTTGGTTATCTGCCTCCAGGGAAAAGAACAATAGCTAGGAAACTCAAAAGGAAAGAGGCACTGACTAGAGTGACAGTGTGCTAAGTCACATTCTTGCTCTCAGTATTTACTACTTGCTGTCTCTGACGGTTCTGTCTTCATTAGCCTACCATTTATGAATTCCACTGTGAATTTGCATTATACTTTATATACGAATCCTCAGAGCTTTACTTGCTTAAGAACAGGTTAAAGAAATATCCATTAGCTGAGGTGCAGGTATAGTCAGGGGATTTTAACTTAGGGTTGTGGTATCCCCTCAGGCATTGTGACATGGAGTCTTGGAGTAGCCAAGTCACTTTGTAGGTGTCAATCCTAGAGACAGATCCAGAAGGGGCTTAGGTATTGACACTGTGATAGGTAATTAATAAGTTAGCTTGGAAGACAGGCAAATTCCAAATGTAGAGTTTTGTGGCTTTTTGATCAGCACCCGGGTTTTCTAAAACTTTTCAGCATTAGAGCTTTTACTAGTCCAGTTACTAAGCATTGAAGAAATCTGTTGCTGTTAATGTATTTATCCTTCCCTCTCCTGTTTATCCTCCACACATACAATGTATTGTGTGTCACAATTCAGAGGACTCACCCTGGATAGGGGACCCAAAGGTTATTTATTCCTGTCTGGGAAGGAATTGTTTTTAATTTTTAGATGCCTAATTCAGGGCTGTTGATACCACAAGGCAGAAGAACACCTACAGTTTTTGTAGGTGTATTCCCAAGACAATACAGTAAAATCAAAGTCTGTCATTCTCGTATCCACAGACAGATTCTTGAACATTAAAATCCAAATAGTGAGTGCAAAGACAGTAATGCTGTTCATTGAATTACAGTGGCATAATATAAGTATTATACATACACAGCCCAAACCTTTCCATTATTATAGAAAAAGCAACATTTTCCATCACAATGAATAAAACACTACAAATAATAATTAGAAATGTATTGTTGGTTACTAAATGGATAATGCACGGCTTCTAATTAGCTTGGAAATAAACCCTCTTGTACCATGAAGTGTACAGATGTGTTATCCTTGTCTGGAGATTCTTCAGCAGACATACTGAGGAAATGCTGCATAATGTAATAAGTTGGCTCTTTATATTGAGAATGAAATTCAGTACTATATTGTAAACCCAATGTAGTTTAATTTCATTTGGTTCTTTTCTATAGCAAGATGATGTGATGTGATATCAAAATGAAATCTTTCTATTCCCCGTTTATGTAGTCATCTCTTCTGGCATCAGTAACAAAAATATTTAACACACACACATAGCCAATGTGCCTAAGAGACACTGGGCTTGCTGGGGTTTTTTTGGTGTTTTTTTTTTCTTTTTTCTTGTTCATTGTCAATAGAATTGTTTACATTACACTGCCATTAAAGGCAATTTAAGTTGCCCAAGTGTAGCTGATGGATTTGCACAGCTGGAGCAAGAGACCTGGTTTGGCATCTGGAAGCTTTATTGTTTGTGAGGATGTGAAAATGTGGAAATTCAGACTGAAGTGTTGGTAGTCAGAATGTACAATATTGTAGCTGTAAACTGGGAGTATATGAGAGGACCAGCAACTGTGGCCACTCTTTTGAGCAGAACTGAAATCACTCTATTAGCCTTGGTATCATTTGAACCACTTGGAATCCTCCACACCAGTATATATCTTGTAGATGTTATAGATCCAATTCTGGAATCCATTTATTATTAAGATACTTGAGATTATTGACACATTGTCTTCAAGTTTGAGGCAAGCATTTCTGCTGTACTGGAGGTGAAATGAGTAGCAATAAGCCGTTGCTGCACCAGAAAGGCCATGCAACTTTCTATTTAGAACCAGAAAGAAAAGGAAAGAAGAGGCCAAACTCTGTCCTCCCGCAAAAGTTGGCTCATTGCTTTTACTGGGGTTAGAACTGATCTAAATTGGTATAAAAGAGTGCACCATTTAATTTAGTGTCTGAAAGATAAAAAGTTGTATGGCTCACACAGCAACCTGTAAGACTATAAAGTAGGCCTGACATAAGACATAGGCAGTCCATAAACAATGGTTAGCTTCAGACACATAGTGAATACTTTCAGTTGGGTTTGGACAGACTAAGATGTGCCCACAACTTTTCAGAGCTTGTGGTAGAAGCTGCAGGCTGTTTTTCTTATGGTTATTCTGTTTATCAATTTGTCATTGCTTTTATGTCTTATTATTATATATATTTACAAGCATAGAATAAACTGAAAGAGCTTACTTGGCCTTACCCCAAATTGCTTGCAGCCTAGTGAAAACATGAAGAGCACATAATGGGGCATGCATCGGGACAGCAAAAAGCTTATGGGGAAGAACATCACTGGATGTCTTAGTTTTATTGCATGCCCTGATGGTTTCATCAAACTTCTTGCTTTCTCTCTTTCCACTTCCGCTCCTTTTCTCTTCTCCACACTTTCCCATTTCCCAAGTGTTAGCAACTTTGCTTGGTAAGAAAATCCCTCTGCCTCCAGCTTTGCATATTGTCATAGAGCTGGACCTTGCGCATGAAGAAATCAGTGTTATCCTATGGTCTACTTTATACCTGTGAGCTCCACTGCCAACAGAAGGTGGTGATGTCTTCTTTAAGTGTTTGACTTTAATATTTTCTTTGACTAATTATAACAGGATTTTTATTTGATTTTGCTTTAAGAAATATGACAGTGTACTTAGATGGTTGGTTTCACCTTCAAGTTTGAAAGTGTGACTAAAGTTTGAAATGCAGTGTAGCTGGAAAACAAGTTCTGTGTTTTGAAGTGCTAGAACCCATGGATAAACTGTTAATAATAATTAATAAAACAAAAGTCCCAGTCATAATTTTCAGAATTAGGATTGTCCATAAGTGCTGGTAATATTATGAAAAACGGATTTCAGAGTTCCTTCTTTCCCCATCCCCCCTAAGCTTTCCCCCCTAAGCTTCCGATTCACCACAAATTATTCTTTTTCCCTTTAAAACGCATCATCTTCTTTACCTCTATTAATTTCCCTCCCTGTTTTCTTTCCACCACAACCGGAAACCTCCAGAGGAATTTGCTAGATATATAGATGCCATGGAAGGGAAAGGAGGAGACAGTTGTAGGTTATCTGAGGGTGTGGATTGTATGAGAATTTATTTCACAAACAGACGTGGGTTGTCTGCGTAGCAGGCTATATACAGGAAGATACGGTAATATAAAACCTTTTTAGTTCTATCTATCTGATACATTCTTGCTAGGCTTGTGAAAGCACAGGTTTGCTTTTCTGAGAAGTGCATATCTATACAATTTCATTTCTTTCATGAGGGCAAACATTTATAAGTAATAAATTTTAGTGTTTATTCTTCTCTTTCATAACATGATTTTACATGTGCTAGTAAGGTGTAATGTTACACAAACTACTTTTTTTTTTTTCCATTTAGTGTTTTCTGTTGTGGCAGGTTAAGTTTAAATAGGAGAACTAAATGAAAAACTGCACAATTTTTTTTTCTGAAGAAGAGAAAGAGGATAAAGAAACTTATCAAAAGGATAATCTAATACAGAACACCTGATATTGCATCACAAATGTCTGAGAATCAAGAAAGATAGTTTCAGAAGTCATAGTGCTACCTCCAGAAGACCCTGGACATTATTTCCAGATGCTTGATAGTTCTCGTCATCCAAGCTGAACATTTACAACTTATGAATAAACAATGGGCTTAAATGTCCCTGTGATAGTTATCTCTTAATATTGTACCAACAGGTAGCAGAAAGATGCAAAAATCACTAGCAAAGATTTCTATGCTGCAAGTTGACTAACTGTGCAGTGAAATGGCTATCAGAAAAAATATCTCATAGGCAATTAATAGATGTAACACTAAGACTCATCTTTTTCTTCATTATTTAAATTTTCTATTCAGCAGCTTTGATTAAATAAATTTTTAAAAAATCAACATGAGCAACCATATTTTCTAATGTAACTTTGTCTCCTCAGATGATAGAAAACAATGCTTACACTGCTCTTTGACATTAACTATATCATTATTACTATAAACATCATCATCATCATCACCACCACTACTACTACTCATGTATCAATAAATTTTGTTGGTTTATTTTAAGAAATTCGGGCATGTTCTACAAATGTGTTTAGAAACCTAACTCCTAATCCAACTCCTTAAACCTTGAAGGTATATTAATTGATGGTATATTAAAACCATTGAAAATATGGTCTTTTTAAAGATGTGCACAGTGAGAATTGCAGGGGACAAACCTGTTATTTCAAGTGAGGGAAATCAAGCATTCATGATGCACTAAAATAAACTCCCATAGGCAACTGATAAGGATAGAAAGAATAGGTTAGTAGTGAGAGAACATTTTTCATAAAATGTCTGCTCTATTTCTTAATTCTTAGCCATGATCCTTTAAAAAAAATCTGGAAACTGAAATGTGTAACCCAGATCTGTCCTAAGTAGTTTTATGACACATTACATTTTTGCAGTTTTCCCACATTCCATCCTTAGTTGACCCCTTTTCCTTTCTCAGAGTCTCATTCCATGGTGATGGAAAACCAGCCCTCCGCTTTCTACTTTACTAAAAGCATTGCCTATCCTGCTGGAAAGGAGAAACTCAGATAGGATGATGAAAAAAACATGGAAGAATGCTGCATGCTCAGTCATGCATTTCTACAGTTTGATTCTCTGAGATCTTCCAATTTTGTTCCCCGCAGAGCTTTAGTTGAGTGGGGCCCTCTAGGTAACACCTGCATAGTTCTTTTCAGGTGTAGTGTTCAATGCCCTTAAAAAATTGTTGGTTTTTTTTAATTGCAATGAGGAATTTTCAGTTTTGCCAAATACAACCTAATCTTATTGAATCTGACAGTCAACAAGACTGAATTATACTTTTTCCACTTTTTGTTATCAGAGTAGGTAACTGGGGCAGAGGCTGGGTGACATTACATAGATGAGCCCTTAGTGGCCACATTGAAAATTCACCCAGATATTCTTGAATCCTGGTTTTGCAGTCCAGTGGATGCAATGCCAGCCATCCAAATGACCCTATTTGAACTCTGGTGTTCATTAGTGTGTCATCAGGATAATGATTGGAGCCTTAAATATCTATTTCTTACACAGGCTGTTGTGGTTTCTTATGAAGGTATTGTGAGTTGTATGCAATCTTTTCCTGTGTTTCTTGTGTTTTGTGAGATGCTGCACTTTCTGTGAGTGGTTTCTTCTTTAACTCCAAATGTTTTTGCAAAGAGAAAAGTCAGAGATTTTTCCTTGTCTTTATATAAAGGTGAATATCCATTTCTAAAAGAAAGATCATGTTAAGTGCTGTTTTAAAGTAACAGTAGCATATTAGATTGCATTTCTTCTTCTTCCACATTTCTGTCAGACCCAAAAGTGCTAGACACTTAAGTACACAGTGACATTACCAGGCATAAACAAAAGCAGCTGTGGCAGAAGATAAAGAACAAAGCCCTCTAACTAATTTTTCTAACTTCAAAGATGAGCTGGACAAGTAAGTAATTGCACTTACAGCATTATTTACTGGCTTTTTCATTAAATCCAACGAAGACAGTAATAAACAATGCAGGAACAGTAAGGGACAGATGTCTATCTTTGATTCATAGTGCTCATCTCAGTGCCTATTTAAAAATCTGCTTCTAGATGATGATTCATGCTGTGTATCTAAAGGCACCAGCAAGGACTAAGTCTTCAATATTTTCTATAAGTTTAATTATTTGGAAAAATGATGAGTAAACTCATTTACTCCAGATTTGTGTAAATAACTGAGAACTAACTTGAAGATAGTCTTGCATGATCCACACTGTCTGCATGAGCATTCCCCCCAGGGCATAACACTCCAACAGTGGTTGCGTATGTACATCAGTCCCAAATAGCCATGTAATTTAGAACAATGTATCTGAACTGAACAGGTAGATACATTTCTGTAAGAGTCTGATCCAGTTTGGCAAGTCTCTTATCCCACTTTAAACAGTTTGTACTTTGAGCTTATTTATCTTTTACATTGATTTAAGTGATTCTTTTCTTGTTGAAAAACTATTTTTTTTGTAAACTAACCAAAAGATGCAGAAGAAATAATGTTTATTATTTCTATTATTAGAAATAATTATTTCTATTCTTTCTATTAATATCTAAAGATATCATTTATTTAGGAGCTACTTGAAAGAGAAATTCTGGCAAGTCTTCTAATGCTTCATGGTGGCCAGGAAGCTTCCTCTTCACAGTAGCCTTCCTCTCCACAGTGGTATGGAAGCTTGTTGAAATTCATATCGCAGATTTCATATCTAGACCATAGTCTGTCAGTTCCCTGTCTTGAGAAGAGTGGTAGGAACAGAGGTAATTTCTTAAGCAGGAAGAAATTCTGCCCCTTCTCAGAGAGATTTGGATAACTGTGAGTTCCATCTCTTCTGAGTGCTTATTCCAAGTCCTTGAACTACAGACTTAGAAAAAAGTTTTTCCTTGAGTTTTTGACGTTTCTTGAATTGTTTTCCTTAGACTGTAATCGTACACTGGAGAGAACTGAAGGGACATGAATATAAAAAAATAAATGAAGAAAAACAATGATCTAGTAGAATAAGGCAGGGAAGGAGAAAATTTACGGAGGAGATAAAGAAAAACTCTAATAAAATATGATATTTCTAACAAGCAGTGCATTTACCCAAGGTCAGAGCTATCAGTTTCAAACAGATGTAAATGAAAAGAAAGATACAGTTTAGATGTAAACATTTAAAAAACCAAAAAGAAACAATCAGGAATGTAATGAAAAGGATTGTGTACTAGACTTTCAAAGGCAGGTGAAAAGCAGTAGAAGGAAGCAAAAAGAAACTAGAAAAAGACTAAATAGAAGCAGACCTACTGAAAAAATGAAATACAGACCTACCAAAGATAACTGAAATGTACCTGAGGACAACTTGAAAATCATGTGATTGAAAATAAGAGAAAAGTGCATAAGCATGTCCTCTATGACAAAGGAGCAAGATACAGTTAAGAGCGTACCTAGCTCCCCATACCTAATCATGGAAGAGTTGAGGTGGGAAGAGACCTCTGGAGATGATCTAGTCCAACTTTCCAGATCAAAGCAGGGTCAGCTAGAGCTGGTTATTCAGGATCTTGTCCAGTCAGGTGTTGAATATATTCAAGGATATTTCCACAACATCTTTGGGCAGCTTGGTCTGGTGTTTGACCACTCTCACAATAAAAAAAAAATTTTTTTCCTTATATTCAAGTGGAATTCCATGTATTTCAATTTTTGCCCATTGCCTGTGGTCCTTTCAGTGGGCACCACTGAGAAGAGCCTGCCTCTGTCTTCTTCACTCGCCCTTCCCCATCAAGTATTTACAGACATTGATAAGATCACCCCAGAACCTTCTCTAGTCTAAACAGTCCCAGCTTTCTCACATTCTCTTCATGTAGCAGGTGCTCTGAGCCCTTTATCACCTTAGTGGCCTTTCACTTGACTTCCTCCACTATGTCTGTGTCTCTCTTGTCTTGGGGAGCCCAGAACTGGACCCAGAACTCCAGATGTTTCACAGTAGCACTGAATAGAGGGGAAGGGTCGCCTCCTTCAACCTGCTTGCAACACTTCTCCTAATACATCCCAGGAGGTTCTTGGCCTTCTTTCCTGCAAGGGCATATTGCTGGGTCATGGTCAGCCTGACCACCAGGGTCCCTAGGTCCTTCTCTGAAAAGCTGATTTCCAGTTTGTTGGCCCCAGCACATACTGATGTACAGAGTTATTCCTCCCCAGGGGCGAGACTTCATGAGATTCATGTTGAACTTCATGAGATTCATGTTGGCGCATTTCTCCAGCATGTAAAAGTCCCTCTGAATGGCAGCGCAACCCTCTGGCCAGTCAGCCAGTCCTTCCAGTTTTGAATCATCAGTACTGAAGGTGCACTCAGACCCATCATTCAGGTTATTAATGAAGATGTTAATAGTACTGGCCCCAGTATCTACTCCTGGGGTACATCACTAGTGACTGGCCTCCAACTGGGCTTCATGCTACTGATCACAACCCTGCCAGCTCAGCATTTCAGCCTGTTTGCAGTCCACCTCACGGTCCTACTTACCTGCTCTGTAATTCATCAGTTTGTCAATGAGGGTGTTATGGGAGACGGTGTTCAAAACCTTGCTAAAGTAAATATAAACAAACATCCACACTCTTCTGTCATCTGCCCAGCCACTCTTCTCATCACAGAAGGCTATCAGATTGATATTGCAGAGCTCATCTTGGAAATGAAATTACAGCTACCTTGTATGATGGAGCTAGATACAGGGAGTTGAAGTAGTGGTTTGTTTCCCTGTATGAGGAACTCTCCCTTTACATGACTGTGTATGAGAACTAGGAAGAGTGGTATAATGTGGAAAGCTGTACTCACTGGGAAGGCAGAATTGATGTAAAGAAAGGAGAAAACTGTTCCCTCCCTGCCTAAGGCTACCATAAGTGAAACACCCAAAGGCTGATCTGATCATTCAGTTTTGTCCAAGATTTTTGTTTTGGCTGGAGCAAGGCTTGGACAAAGCTTGCTTTTCTTTATGGGGGAAGATAGAAGGCAACTTACAATGCTGTATTTATAGTAAAAGAAAATGTTTAATTAAAAGAGCTTAATTGCATTTGTAGCCCAACTTCTATCTACTACTTTCCCCATCTTTTTTTAATTGCAAATCTCAATTAGTAACCATACATCATTTGTTGTTTATTTAAATTTTCTCATCGTGAACTGTACTTACTGTTAAAGCTATGGATGTCATTTATTAATTTTACATAAAGTGGAAATTTTATCACTTTAGAGTAGAAACTCCATATAATCATTAAAATCATCAGCTCTTCTTTAGCATATTCACATGTCATTCCTTCAACAGTTACATTAAAGATTAGCTGCTTAACAAAGAAGAGCTTCTGTACAAGAGGCTGGCTTGTACAGTTATTTATTCACTGCTGGACATCAGTTTTGGTAAATCAGGCTCAAATGTCAAAGTGTGTTATCATGAACAGTTTTGTACTAGGGCTGAAGCGTGTCACCTTCATAAAATCAAACTTGTGTGCATTTGCTTAAAAGGATTAGGGTCTAAGGCAGTACTGAACCTCTAAAAACTCATGACCTGCAATTTGCTGATCATGAGTGACAATTTTAATGTGAAACATTCTGCCTGCCTCTGGTTGTCTGAGCACAAAAACTGGTTTTCAAGAGTATGTGAGTTTTGAAAGAAACAGTATTGCCGTCTTCCTTATATTTGGATTCAGGTGACATAGGAGCAAAGAGCTATAGTAACCAGAATCAGAGCAGATTAATTCACAGGAGGTGAATCAAAGCAGTTATCAATAGGTAAGTTGCATGACAATGGTAGAGCTTTTTTGATTCTCCACTGTGTAGCATTGTGGTGAAAGAATATCTCATTTGGGAACCAAAGGAGATTTTAACAAATGGAAATTAGTACTTGATTGGGAAAAGAAGGAAACTCTACCCTTTTTCATCATTCTAGGCTAAGTCTACTAATCCAGAAGCAGGCAAAATATCTTGCTATCATATTGTATAACATTCCAGCTAATACCTGATAGCATTGGGGTTCAGTGCGAGACTGTGTGTTAAGGGGAAGACAAGAACACAGATCCATGTATTTAGTGAGAATTTTTTTCACCCACATATGCTCTTTCACTAGCAGTTACTATAAAAGTTGCTATACTGCTCAGTCTGATTAAAGATGCTGTTGCTGAGCTCATTAGAAATGAATCCTTTATATTATGTCTTGAATTTTGGTACAGGGTATAGAGATAAGCAGCATCCGCTACTTGTTTGACTTCTTGGTCTGTCATAAGGCCAAGCATAACTTGGAATGGTA
Organism: Cariama cristata; assembly: GCF_000690535.1. Taxonomy (NCBI): domain Eukaryota; kingdom Metazoa; phylum Chordata; class Aves; order Cariamiformes; family Cariamidae; genus Cariama; species Cariama cristata. The sequence goes on along the minus strand of NW_009624978.1, from coordinate 16,566 downwards.
GAAATGCCACTGTGCAATGATAGTTCTGTCGGCAAAGATATTTTTTACCTTGATCAACAAATTTTTCC
>NW_009624978.1:0-16486 GCF_000690535.1 Cariama cristata | reverse complement strand
TTCAGAATGGGAAGAGGTATGGGTGTTAGTTTTTACTCAAGGCATGCCAACATTAATATGAGGGGGAAAAGTCTTTAAAAATCTGCTTTAGAAGAAGAAAACATTATGTGTATGAGTAAAATTATCAGCCATTCATTTACTATATCTGCCAAAAAGGATAGTGTATTTGGCTGCTCAAACTATTTATATTGGGTCAGTTGCCTAGTTATTTTCTCAGGGAGAACCAGAAAAAACAAAGTGGTTTTATACATAAATCTGAGACTATAAACAGGAAGAATTACTAACTAAATAAATGCTTTTAAAAGATGTCAATAAGAAAGTTGAAGGCTTATTTTACCAGGCTAGGCAAAATGGGATGTTCTCTGAATATTTCTTAATGAAAGAAAAGGGACAGCTCTGGAGAAGATAAGTGGTAGCCAAATTAATCTGGGTTGTGCTTCGTCACTATCCTTCTATCTTCTTGTGAGAGTACTGTATGCTAACACATACATATGTCTGCAAATAGAAAGGAAAGAGCTTGGAAGTCCCATCATTTTTTCTGCTACATTGTTTCTGCCTTATCAAGTAATCTTATCCCCAATTTAGGTCAAAGAGAAAATATACCATGGATCTGTGGCAGGGATAAATTATCACAATGGCTTTTTTACAAGGTGTTAAGTGATTTCTGTATTTGGGGGATTGTTAAACCAACTAGCTTTGGAAGTGAAATTGATACTGGGGGGTCTTGCAGATTCAGACTGGACCAAATGTAAAACTCTTGACTTTGTCTGTCACTCTTGGGCTCCACAAGAAGTTTTGAAGATAAAGTTCAGATGTACAGAATTAGCTGATTTCCATCTGCCCTGACTGGACTATACAAGAATGTAAAATCTGGTGTCCCAGCTTCTGCTGAAACTTAGAGCAATGACAGAACTATGGTTGCATAGATGATTCAACAGTGTTTATATTGCCTCATTTAGACAAGTGCTCAGATGCCTAAATTAGACTCTTAAACTTCTTGCTTAGGTAATGAGGAAAGTACATGTTGTGAAAGAGCAGCTACTGGCACCTTGGTTAGATGCTGAAAGTCACTCTTCTTGAGCTAACCATTTTGTTGGTGTGTTTTACAGGAGCAAGGATCTTAAATCAGGCCCCTAAGTAATCAGTATGAACTCCATCTTCTATGATAGGTAGTTGGGAGAATTTGTACCCAGAAGTATCTTAGAGTTATCAACACAAGGAAGACTTAACATACACATAGAAGGCCTGATCATTTAATTCATCCTGTTTGGTTAGTGATAATAGATCATAGGATTGGTGTACTGACTAGGAACAAAATATGGCGCATGTCATAGAAACAGATTTCTGGTTTCAGGACTTTTTCAGTTTGTCAGTTATTGGCCTAAGTAAGTCTAAAAAGAACTGAAATACTACCTTTTTGTATTATAATTGGCCTTTATTTTAGAAAATAAAGAACATTTAGAAAATGAAGGAGTTATTCAGAAATACTTTCAGAAGGAATCTGCACAGGCTCTGGGAGTCCCAAGAACTCACAGGCACACTGTAACTTTCCCAGATGTGATATCAACTAGGAAAACAGAGCAGTTGTTGGAAGAATGTGAAGGTTATCTTGCAAAGCATGTTTATATGGTTCAAGTGAGAGGAAATGATGGCAACTCCCAGAGTAGTGGGGGAACTTCCTCTTCAGAATATCCTGACTTTCATTCCATTTGCTCAAAACCACATTAGTTCTGATCATTGTCAGAAGAACCAGGAATATCGTAAATGCACAAAGAAGATATCTTCAAAATTAATACTCCACAAGACAAATGCATGTATGGTTATAATATATAATTTTACTAACTGAAAAAACATTTACCTTTTTTTTTGTCTCTAAATTTGTCAGCTCATTCTTAGACTTTAAATTACTGTCACTATGACTTTTCATATATTTTCATTTTATTTTTCCCCTTTTCTTTGTCTTCCTGATTAAATGTACGTGCTTTTCATAGTCCAATCTTTCTGCCCCCAAGTCCCAATTCATAATTGTTGCTGCTTTCTACATCAGCTATTCTGAGAAACTTCATCATCTGGTCAGAAACCACATCTTCTAAGGCAGAGAAAGTTCATGTTAATTGGAACCGGTTCAGGACTTGCTTCTGATAGCTACCCCAGCTCATCACTATTCCCTGTTGTCTTCAAAGTAAAACTTAGCTTTCAGTTTTACATTAACCTGCTTTTGTTGGCTTTATCTGAGCTGTTTTTTCTGGGCTGGATGGTATTTCACCACCTTCCTGAGCTGGCAGTCACACAACAGCACGAGCACTTAAAGAATATTTTCTTTTCTACTAATATAAATAAATAAGGTATGTTCTTCAAAGTCTGCAATGTTATTGGATTAGCATATTCTTTAATACTGAGAAAACATGTTGGTAGAACAATTATTTGTCACTTGCCCTCTGTGTTGTGGCTGGTCTACAGTAGACCCAGTTGTACAAAAGGCAACACTCAGAGCCCTGCTTAGAAATAACTTCCAGAAGTCTAGATAGATCAGAGGCATAGATATCTGAGACCACAAAAACCAAAATCTGTTTATCCAGATATAGGTAAATACTTCAATGTAAATTTCAAAATGTTTTTGTGCTTTAATGATACCAGCTAATCAAGGTTAGAAAATAGCCCTCTGGCCCTTTTCTTCTGCCACTCATTCAGACCATTAGCTGTACCTAAAAGAAGAACCACAGAAAAGATCTTTTGATTTTCTCAAAAGTGTACTTGTGTCAATGGAAGCTAGAGAAATAGCCTAATTCTTCTGTAACCTATATGTAAAAAAGGAGAGAGATTGTAGTAGGCTTTTGTAGTAGGCTTTTGTGCCTGGACTTAGTAAAATGGAATCTTTGACTATTGTTTTAAGTGGAACCATATAAACCTTATATCTCTAAAACCTGAACTGAGGGCACCCAACTGTCCCACCTACACCTGCTCCCAGCTTTCTTGGTGTTACCATAAACTAGCAAGGTGCTTCAGCTCTAGGTCCAGAAGCCTCAAATCAGGTGCAAGCTTGAACTCTCAAATAAATGCTGTTCCTAGCTGCCTTTTTTTGTCAGGAAAAGCTCAAAAGTGCAAACTCAAAACGCTCAACAGTCATAAAGCCATTAAAATGCCCCAAACTTATTATCATTCTAGAACAAACTAATGGCTATTTTTTGAAATGTACAGTTTGCAAAACAGCAATATGAATATACTCTATCACATATTTTTGCTGAAAAATGTTAGTTTAAATATAATCTTTCATAAAATGCTGCTGCGGTATTTATTTCTTTGTATAAATGTGAGGTGATAGGACATGATGTCTTTCCCTGAAAACAAATGTTTACAAATATTCAAGTCCATAAATCTGTAGGGGAAACAAAATACAGAAAATTCTTGTTAATGCAGTACATTTTCTGGTAATTTTATAGTCTAATTTTCAGTGGTTCCCTACAGAATGAATGCAGTTCAGAAGGCAATTCTATAAAGTACTTTGCGGATAACTATTATCGGCTAATTATTAGAAATTGCATGTTGTTGTTAATTGCATAAATAAATTGTTTTATCTGAAAGCTGTTAAAAAAATGTTGGGTGTTTGAAGCATATATGATTTTGATGTTCCTGTATAAAACATTTAACTGTTTAGCTCTAAAATAATGGCATGGTGCTTTAAACCATTTTTTTACTCTAATGCATTGAAAGGGGAAAGGAAAAAAGTGAATTTCAAAGAGCTTTTTTTTGTGAAGCGTAGCCTGATGAACCTTTACACTGAGATGTAATACAACTGCTGATGTTTTTGGCAAACAGTGAAGCCATCTCTCTCTCTCTCTTTTAGGAATAGTGAAAAAAGAAAGTTATGTAAATATATTTTCACTGACTTATTAAAATTTAGAGTAGCAAACATATAGAAGATTTGAGAGAGATGGGGATATTTATTGTGAATATTCAAATTTAAAAATGCTTATACTTTTTTGTGAAGATGCTTGTATGAGATTGTTCTTAAATTTCTGGCACTGGCCTTAACAAACTCGAACCTTTAACTGTTCTTCTTTTAAGTTAGTTGAGGAATGTGAAGGTTTTTTTCCTAGATACAAGTGTTGATTATGCTAATTTTTTATATATGTCTGGGCAAAATCAAGAGCTGTAGAACTTTCTCTCCCTGCATTCCTTCAGCTTTGTAAACTCAAGGACAAACTGAGGTGTTAGGGCTGACTAGGTAGACTTTTTCCATTGACTTCCTCTGGGTCAGAATTCTATATAGAGCATCTAATTGGGCTATAAATCCAAGCGGGTCCTATTTCTGTTCTGAAGCAGTCAGTTGCAGTGACATAGGAAGAAAACATGCTTTACCCAGGAAAAGGGTGTAGCCATGGATATTGTCTTAGCATTTCAACAGGTACTGGGATTACACCTGCTAGTGTAAGCAGTGAGCTTCTCCAAAGAAGAATGATCTTGAGCAGGATAGGAACGTTATTACACATACTGGATATTAGTATAACAGTTCTGTGTGTGTAAGAAAATAGGCCAAATCACGCTTGCTTGTATACAGAAAGAACAGGAACCCAGGGCAAGCAGGTACTTGGGACAGAATCTGTCCGCTTGTAGATGTCCTTATGCAAATTAGTTCTGAGGCCAATGGTGAGAAGCTGGTACTTCTAATCTACAGTTCCTCTCTTCCTAAGGTAAACATCTAAGCTCTGCCTTCTAGACTCAAATGAAATGAACCTCACCTCTGTAAGGTGAATAAATTCTAGTGAAGGTTGCTGGGAAGGTTATAGAACAAGTCTCTTGAAGGTAATGTCCAAACATGTGAAGCACATGCAGAGTCTTCCACAATATCCTAATAGACAAACTGGTGACATATGGTCTGAGTAAGGGGACGTTAAGGTGAGTTGGCTGGACCATTGGGGTTGAAGGACTTTGATCAGTGATAGAAAGTCCAGCTGGTAGCCAGTTAAGAGTGACCTCCGTCAGGGATTGTAGCTGGAGCAATACCGTTTTACTAAAGTTTGTGGGCCATACCTAGTTGAGGAAAGTGACTGATAAGCTGCAGGACAGGGATACTTTTCAGACAACAGCAGAAAAGAACCTGAAGTTCCTGGTGGACAGATTCAATGTGAGTCAGCTGTGTGCCATTGCAGCAAAGAAGGCCAACTGCATAGCAGGCTGTATTAGCAAGAGTGCAACCAGCAGGTCAAGGGAAGTGATCCTTCCTCTCGCTGTGGCATTTGTGTCCGGTTAGAGGCTTCCTAATGCAAGGAAGACATTGACATACAGATGGTCAGGGAGCCGGAGGGCTACCGTGTGGGAAGAGGCTGAGAGAAATGAGTTTGTCCAGCATTAGGAAGAGAAGGCTGATGGGGATCGTTTTGCTGTCTACAGCTGCTTAATGGGAGGGCATAGAGAAAACAGAAACTCTTCTTGGAGGTGCACACTGATAGGACAAGTTGCAATGGTCATATGTTGCAAAAAGGGAAATTCTGATGAGAGATCAGAAAAAATTCTTCACCATGAGAGTGATCAGATGCTGGCAAAGATACCAGTGAGAGGTTGTGGAATATCCATCCTTGGAGATACTCAGAACTTGCATGGACAGTGTCCTTAGCAAACTGATCCAATTGAACCTGCTTTGATCTGGAGTGGAAATAGGTATCTCCAAAGGTCCCTTACCACTTAAATTATTCTGTTCTATGCTAGAAAGCCAAGTCTAGTCTTAACATTTGTTTCTACACTACAGAAAAGGGGGATTTTTTGAGAAAACTAGTTGCCTTTTAGTAGTAATCAACCAGTGATATTACCTTTATGGGTAGATGGATTTTAGAGAGACAGAATTGTTTCCTGGCATGTCACTTGGCAGGGGTGAGAGAGAGAGGAGAAGAAAAATTTAAAAAAAATTAAAAAGCATGACTAAATGCAGCAGGGTTCAGGAAGTACCACCGAACCCAAATCAGTCTGTGGTGGCTGCTGATGCATTCTCCCAAGTTGCTTCCTGGTGTCCTCTGTGCTGATTCTTATGTAAGTCACATTGAAACCATTAAAAATTATGAGTATTTGTAGAACATAACATAAAAAGTCATATTACAATTGATGTAATCTACTGCTATCTGGTAATTTTCATAAACTATTACAGTATAATGGTGCCTGCTAGCACTGCTATAATTAATTTAAAGATAGCATTTCCACTAAAACCCCTTATTTTCCAGAGCTTATACATCTGATAAAAATTCCTTCCAGGCTGAAACTAGGTACACAGGGTCTTGACTGTGGAATTAATTATTCACAAAACATTAACAGAAGAAAATATGATCATTTTTTGCGACATTTTAAAATGGACATTGTTTTACTAAAATAAATGTGCCAAGTGGAAGCTGGAAGTGACAAATGGCTGCTAGCTTTAGCAGGAAGGGGAAAGAAGTGTCAGAATTATACTCTGAGTTGCACAAGGAGATTGCAACAGCCATGGATCCCACCTCTTTTTTGCTAGCTGCACATCCTCAACTAAATTTCCCATTTTAAAACATTGGTTTGATTTACTATATCTTTCTTTTAATGCTTACCAAAAACGTGTCTATGGATTTTTCTTTGGCATACAACAATAGTTGAAGAGCAGAGTGATGTTCTTAATATCTCAAAAGTAATTTTCTTTTCTTCTTTGAAAGTCCTGTTACCAAATAATTGAAAATCAAGTAACCTTTTTACATGACAATTGAAACTTTATAGTCCTGTTAGGGAAAAAACTCAGCAATAATTCTGTTATAGTCAGTGTTGTATTGAAGGAACATCATATGTCAACAAGCAGACAGCCATTTCGAAAAAAATATCTCCAAATGCTGCCTGACAGCAGAATGTATCACCCTTCCAGCCTCAGCCTCTTCCAGTTAGTGGATAGGCCTTTGTTCCTTTCACATTAATGAAGATTTTCAAACCTCAAGTTTTAATCAGTTTCTCTCTCCACATCAAGTCCATTGCTTTTGGCATTGATCCCCCTCATAACTATTCTCCATTATGGAAGACAACAAGAAAACATAAAGAGAAATTCTTTACCCAGCCCATGGGTGAAGTGTTATGGGATGTTCATGGGTGAACATGGGCGAGGAGAAGATGACATGGAAAGGAGAAAAGGCTGTTGACAAAGAGACAATAGGCCTTCTGTTAAGAAGTCTGGCTTTGGAGGTTCAGCTCTTGATTATGCTTGCATTAAGACAATGAACAATGAACTTGCAAGGGACCAGGGGTAGTTTGGTCATGGTGACCTGGAGCAATCAGGGATTTGATCCATCTAGAGTCCAGTGAATTAAAATTCCAGAGCATGACTATCAGAAATTTAGTGGTGTAATGCAGGATACATGATTCATAGCATGTCGGTTGGTTTTATAACTGTTTAGAAATTGCTTCAGTTGAGATCTGTTTTAGGGAATGAATGTAAGCAATGGTATTTGGATCTTCATAGATATTAGAACTTTCCTAGAAATCGGTATGATGCAGTTCTTTTTTCAGAAACTTCCTCAGTTCGTTCTTACTAACGTTCCTACTATAGATTTTAAACAAACTATGCAGAATTCTGTCTTCCTTTTCCAAAAGCACCATCATATTCATGTTCATTCTGAGAGAGCTGTGTTGATACAGTAATTTTTTAGCCTGGTCAAATCAGATGAGATTCACATAAAAGACTAAAAGAAGTTTTAAATGATCATCAGTAAAATGCATATACCAAAAAATATTGTACATAAATATTCATTGAAATTTTGGAAGAACACTATGACTGCACGCTAGTGTTTAATTTTTCTATATATTTTAATAAGCATGTATACAAGTTTGATGGAATTTTGAAACCTAATTGCAAAGGGAAATGAGAGAAAGATTTAAAGCCCAAATTTAATTTTAGTTCCAGGTTGCATTGCTAATAAGTATTCTGTTCTTTGTCACCTATACTTCAGAATTTGAATATTGTAGAAATAACTTCCATGAAAGCCTGTATTCTAAGAAAGGATTCATCACTGAAAGGACCTGGAACATTAGTAAGAAAGCTTGTTAACTTCCAGCTGATGTTGAGTAAGACAGTGTATGAAGAGTGATATGCTGTATATTAGTAAAATTGTATTCAAATTAATAATAATTGCCTTTAGGGACAGTTTTTAAAAAAATCCCCCTTCACTCTGGGTTCAAAGACTATCAGCTGCAAAATCATATTTCATGTTTTGAGAACATGAACCATAATTCATTTAGGTACCTGTCAATAATCATTATACACTCTGACTGATTAGGGTGTAGGAAGCCATGTTTGAACTTGCTAATCAAGTTCAAGTAGCAAAAAAATGGTATTTTCTTTGTGGAACTAATTACTAAATTTAAATGTTAGGGAAAAAAACTGATATATGGATAGTTAAACATTTAAATGGAATTCGCTACCTAGAACTTTCATTTGAGCTACAGGATTTATATACTGTAGTGGTACAACTGTATTATTTTGTGAAGCCGTTCTTGCTACTGAAGATGTAACATTAAGCTTGAATTCTTTCTTTATGGATCTTGATGGCTTGACATGCAAGAACATCTCAGATTTTATTAATCCTTTTTAATAAACTGTGTAAATATGACATCTGTACATCTGCTTTAAAATAGAGACATTGATTTATGAAACTGTTTATAATATTTACTCTAACGGTAACTTTGGTGGTTGTGATTGACCAGAAGATTTAATCAGCCTTTGGAAAAACCTGCAATTGTGAGATACATATATTAGCAACAAGTTTAGCATAGTATTTTGCACAATGTGATTGAAAGTTCATCAGAAGAGTTCAGGATATTGCCTTTTGAGGTGACAGAAAAGTTAGGTACTGAGGATTCTGATTTAAGTTTTACCTGTAGAAAAATCATAAAATAATGTCAAGGCAGAATTAGTATTTTGGTTGTTTTTCTTGTTTCATCGAGAAAAGAAAAGGGCTGACTATGTTTAGTGCTTTTAATTCTAAGTCTAGATTTTGGATAGTTGTCCATGGGCAAAATGAAGTAAATTCCATATCTTGAGTCTGAAAAAATACTAGTCACAGTTTGTTGTCTGAGAAAGCCATGGTTCTTCAACTTATTTCAGTCTCTTCACTGTGGGGAGAGAGCTGGGAAAACAGGGAGGAGGAAGTTATAAATGGCTCTACCATCTCCCTTTATTGCAAGGAGCAGCAAACATCACTCACATCTACTTTAAAGTACAGATTGTGGTGGATTTGCTGCTGCTTGGATTTATACTAGAATATATTCCCTATTTCCTATTCAACACACATGCAATCATAAAAAAACAGGCTGGAAAAGACCCCAGGAGGTCACCCAACCTATATCTCAGCCCCAAAGCAGAATCAACAGTACATAAACAATTCTTGACAGTGTTTGTCTCGCTTGCTTTTAAAAACAATGCAGTGACAGAAAAACCACTAGCTTCCTAGGCAGTCCATCGCAGTGCTTCATTATCTTACCATTGCAAGGTTTTCCTAATGCTTACCTTAAATCTCCCTTCTTGCAGTTTAGGTATACTAGTGGTCTTATTGCCAGTGAAAACGGAGAACAGTTTATTACATTCCTCATTGTACAGGCTGTGGTATATTTGAAGATGAGTATGTCTCCCCTCAATATCCTTTCTGCATAATTCCTAATCATCACGGCAGAAAGGATGTAGCAGCAGCATAAAGGAAGTAGCTCAGGCCTGTTCCATTTTGTGGTGACACAATTGTATACTACATTTAAGTGACTATGAAACCACAACTGAGGAAATCACAGCTATGCAAATGTTGCCAAGCGCAATGCACATTATAGTCGAGAGAAGGACTGAAAAGTAATCTGCAATAGGTGAAAGCAAATGTCTCACTACAGAACACCTCCCAAAATAGCTGTAATTTTCTAGGTGAATACCTAATTCTGTATGAAGCCCCAGTTCTGCTCAAGAGATATCAAGGAGTAGCTGGAGAGTGTCTCCAATATTTCTGAATACACTCAGTAGGTGCTGAGTGTATTAATGTCGTATCTTTTTATTTAATGCGTCACTGTTACACAACTAAAACACAATTACTATTTGCATTTCACTTACAAGGTTTTGATTCAACTTATTACATTGCATACCAGTAGAACGACTTGAAAAAAGTTAAAATGAAGCTTCTAAAATGAAGACTTTGCAATGTGCTTTCATAAGACCTTTTCTCTAGTAAATCTTGGTCACATGTCTGTTGGTGGAAAGTGAGCCATAGTTAGATATGGGAGGAGGAGCACTTCAAGGTAATTCATTTAAAATGAAAGTGTAGCTATGCAGATGATGATTTAAAGGTTTTCTAAATTATTCCACCTTATCAGGACCTTCATTTCATCCCCTGAACATTATTGGCAGGGCATGACCACTGGCATCTCTTCTTCTGTGTTGCTCTTGTGTAATTGTCTTGTTTCATTGCTTCAGCTTTGGTTGGAAGGCGTTAAAAAATTCAGTAAGTACTGCTACATAATCTTTACTTGGTATCTAGTTGCTTTCAAGAGTACAGTGATCTCCTGTTTCCTGCCTGGAACTTTTTAATTTTGCACCTGGCTTGTGAAACAGATTCCTAGACAGCCTTAATTATTTAACAAAAACAACGACTTGGTGTTCTGCAACATCAGGGACTTCTGTTAAATAAAATGCAACTGAGTAAACATGAGACTCTCATCCGTCCATAGTCTTCCTCAGTTCCTTCTATGAAAGATGAGAATAAATGTATTGACCCTTCTTGCTTCCAGTACAATCACTGAACAGTTTGTTTCCATATTTTCTTCTTTGTATTGAGGAAATTATTGCAATATATGGCCTGATAGGTCAATAAACTGAGGCTTTCTTTTAATTTATTTGTAAACCACAACATTGCCTCCAATGCATTAATGGTGAGTCTTATGAATATTCCACTCTGCCAAAGTTTAAGGCAGGCACTTTTTTTTTAAGTGTCATGTCCCCTTTTGGAGACTTATTTCCATTTTATAATTAGAATACCACTCTTCTTCAGCTTCTATTGGATATTTCACTACCCAGCTGTGACTTGACAATAATATTTAGAATATTATTAAGTTAAAGTGGAAAATATTAGCTAAAAAAAGTCAGAGAGAAATGTTCTTTTTTATTAAAAAAAAAAACAACACAGCAACCACCTTTGTGTAATTCCAATTAATCCTAAAATATTATAGACAGATCTGGTAGCATTGCTGATTATTAGGGGGTATTTGGTGCTTTCTGTGCTAAAGTTCTTTGTTGATACTTATGTGATTTCTCAAACTGGAACCTTTTTCTACAGCAGATGAAGAAAATTACTATAGGATTTGTATAAGGAAAACTAGAGCCCTAAAGGCTGTTTTGGTTCCTGTGGCTGAGAATGGGCCTGGGCAGCAGAAATGAGGATGGAACTTGCCTCTCCTGTGCCCTCAATTGCCCAGTTGCTGGACCTAAACAAGCACTGGACTGGAAAAGAGAAAGTAGATCAGGGAGCCAGACCCAACTGGAGGGGAACTGTCAGGGAGGACGTTGTAATGAGTTGCTGGCAAGGGGGAAGTGGAGACTGTGACTGAGAGCAGGGCAAGGGCGAGGCGAATCGCATCTTCCCTGGTCTGCTGGTTCTCTTTTTTTGATGGAAGGCTGTGGGGAAGGACAAGGGAGGTAGTTATGATTTTAGTTTCTGGTGCAGTCACCCAGAGCACAACGCTGATCCTTTGTAGAGTTGTCATAGTAATGTAAAGAAATTAAATGTAAATAATGTATCAATAAAAGTATATATAAAAGAAGAGATTGCAGAAGCAAGTAATTAATTTAAGCCACTTATCTTGCTTCTGGATAAATTGCAGAAGTATTTTGTCCTCATTTTCTTCTCACTGCCATTCCAGCTCCATCCTCTCTAATGATCTCCCTGCTGTTTTGTCTCTGACTGCTCTTAACCACATATACATACAAAGGTTGTCTTTCTTTCTCCTATCAGTACAATCCCAAGGCACAGAAATAGGTATTGGGAGGGATAAACTGCAGACTTTTTCTCTTGCATGTATTTAGGAAGGACAAGATAGTAGTACATCCCCCTCCTCATCTAGCCCAGAATATTCTCAAGCTGCAGTATTTTTAATGCTGAAACTCTGGAGTTAAATGGAAAACTGAAACTTTGATTTCTGAACCCTGTAATTACTTCATTAATTATTAATGACCAAAAAAAAATTTAAATAAATGCTTGTTTTAGGAAAACAAGTTGCAGACTTTGGACAAGGAAATTGTCAATGATCCTGTAAACTCTGTGTGTGTGTAAGGGTACATGGGGAAATGCTCTCAATGGTACCTGCTCTACAGAGGGGTGCAATTTGTGGCTTAACAGAGATTTGCTGAAGGCTTCTGACTTGCAGAATACATTGTGGTCACATCTTGCCAAACATAGTAATAAAAATCAGCCGTTGTGGGTTTTTATTTCAGGATGAGACTCTTTAGGGATTGCTGCATTGAGAAATGACAGATGTTTCAGCTCTTGCAGTTGTTGAGGAAGGATTGAACTGGAGAATTTAAAATAATATTTAAGTGCCTAAAGAGAGGTTGGCAAACAGAATGTAGTCTTTTATATAAAGTCTTCTTTAGCAGGGGTTGAAGAGTTTTGTTTGCCAATGTAATAAAGCAGTAAATGAACAGGACTCTGTTCCTGTCAAATGAAGCTGGAAGATTCGTCAGTTCAAGTGGAGATACTTGGGCTTTCTATCCCAACATTCAAATTGTGTTTTGCTAAACCATCACACATCATAGAATGTGCAATGTCTGTAAAAGCTAATGGATTTTCTCTATGTAAGGGAAGGGTTATATTTAACCTCACGTCAAAGTAAACAGTAAGATGACTGTTCATTATTTTATTAATGCAATTAATACAGTAAGTTTATGAATCAAAATGCTAATCAATAAAGCAGCAAAAGAAAACTATGAACACATTTTCATGTATTCTGGCAACTTTCCAGTCAGTCATTATAGCTGGGATTATCAAAACACTTCAGCCTTGGGCTAATGCTCCCACTGTCATCAATGCTTGTCAGCCGGAGTGGGCTGCACCGATTGCCTTTGTTTTTGCAGGAGATGGGATGATTCAGGCCCATCATTTTTCATCCTTTTCACATGCCCGTTTTAGGACTTGCCACAGACTCAAAGTGTTAGGCACGAATACTGGAATATACACCTATTTATAATAAAGCATGCAGTCGTGTAATTTGCATAGCCTAGTTGTGTATGAATGCCCTTATTATGGTATATAACAACTATTGTAATGACAAAGACTAAAAATGCCTTTCTGGGCCAATATGCAAGTTATTTAAATTTTGTGCACCACTTTTAAGAGAGGATTTGTACTATAAGATTCAGAGGTGGGTAAAACACACGGGTGGCACAGGGCTATAGGCTCGCCCATTGATCCCCTCTCTTGACAGGTGCTAGATACCCAAGTTAAGCCACTGACTGATTGTTATTGACACATTGTGAATAGGAAAGAAGCAGATGTGGCTTTCTGGGCAGAGGGACCCATGGACTGGAGCAGAGAGACCCTCTCGAAAGGTCTTATGGACGGCAATGCCTCAGCTGCAATTTGCATTGTTCTGTTTATTAATTACTTCGTTGATAAGGCTAAATTCTGAGGAGAGGTGGAATCTGCTGTTTTATGTAGTGCATACGTCCCCTTTTCAGGGTGTAATGAATACTCTGTCGTCAGAGAGGCTGGGAAAAACTATGTCACCTCCAAACAGAGGTGGCTTATTTTGGCAGGCACAGGGTATTGTACATCTCTGGAATTGGCTGAGGGATATCTAGGGGCAGAAGTACAGTACTGTTGTTGTTGCTGTGATTTTTTTTCCTTTTTTTTTTTTTTATTCTTGAAATAAATAAGAAGGAGGATATTTTAGATTTAAAACAAAGTTGTAAATTTAAAACAACCTCTCTCCATAATGAATTGTCAGTTACTTATTGATTTTTTTTAGCTACACAGTCTGTATACGTTTCAAATTAAGTGTGTCTTGTCATGCTGCTGCCCTGCTCGAAACTAACGTTACCAAAAGCCCCTCCAAAGCCCCATGCAAGGGCTATTGCAGAGGTGTTTTGGAGGTGAGGAGCCTGGCACCAGCTCTCCTCCATGACACCCAGTAGTGCTGGGCATATAGAAGCAGGAAGGGAGCAAGGGATCTCCAAATTTGTTTCTCTTACTCTTCTTCACTGCCTTAGCTTATCATTTTTGTCATTTTTGCCCTTTCCATCTTGCCTGTACCCAAGGGGTCAGCATGTGAAAAGCACTATATAGTGTATAAACATCGCTGTGAAATAGCTGATTTGCCACAGTGGCAGGGGGTCTCATTGCTACTCCTCTACCTCCTTTTTCTTTCAAACATTTGACAGCACTTCCTCCTCCTGCCACCTCCTGACCTGAATCAGGGACACAACGTGTGATCATTTGTTCATCAATTATGTAACATCAGCAGGACAGGAGGTTTTCTGGGGTCTGGATCCCCCCGCCCTTTTCCTCCAATCTTTCCTCTCTCCTAAAACTTCACCATAACACAAGGGAATATAATATCAGGACAAATCAAGACTTGCCTAAAGAGCAAGTGCACATACTGGGGGCAGTGGGAATGAGTGACAGTGAGCAGAAGGGGATGAATGTTTGTATTTTGAACCTTTTTTGATGCATAAGTGCTGATTCCCATGTACCGTCTACACTGAGTCAATATAAAGTCTTCGTGCCAGTTTCTTAGCCCTCTAGTGCCTGAGTTTTGTCACATCCACAGTTTTCTTTCTTTCTCCCGTAGCTTCTATGTGACCTCCGAGCTCATAATATTCCACACGCTGAGTGTCAGCTGAGTCCAAACAAAGAGACCTTTCTCCTCTGGCAGAAATTCGTTAAAGTCTCCAGCATCAGAATTTACGGCAGCTTTCTTTTGAAATGCTTGACATTTCCTCACAATTTCTTAGATATACTTGGTGGGTAAAGTGCGTCATCTTTGTTTGAATTTATCACACATAATAAGCCATTTTCTCCCAGTTTAATGTCATCCCCTCGGTAACCAGGAGGTCGGAGGCAACAACGCAAAAACAGCAAATTTGTCAATGGAATGTGTAAAGCTTAGTATAAATTTATCTTGTCCTAATCCCTTGGCCCCTTTTCATACCATGATTTTTCATATGCATATGAGAATTTTCAGAGTATTGGTTTCTCACACATTTCACTGCCCGTGGACAGAGCTGAAATACAGGCTGAGCTGTCAACTTCCATCAAGGCAAATTAAAAAAAAAAAAAGGTTCCATACAGTAAACTGTGTTTCACCCTCCCAACCTCCATGCTCTTTGAAGCTGAACACTGTTCCCTCTATATTTTTTTACTTGCATAGAACTTGCCAGATTCTCTGTAGAAATAAAATTAAGTAAATTAAATCAATCAATAACTTTTTCTCCTGATGAACTGAAGTGAGTTTCACTGAGGCCCAGAAGTCCTGTTTTCTAGAATCCTGATTTAAAGAAAAAGAAAAAGAAAGAAAGGAAGAGAAAAGAATCTCGGTTTATGCGTCAGATCGTCCACGCAAAGACTTCAGATGGCAGTAAAACTCACAGAACCATTCTCTTTTCCTGGGTGCTCTCTGCCTGCACCTAGCCATTGCTGTGACATTTCAAAGTGAAGATCCTCTGTTGCAGAGGTTACCTAGCTGTTTATTGTTAAAATAACTTTGAAACTTCAGGCCTGCTTCTTCTTAGAAATTGGGAAAAGGTCAGTACATTTATTAAAGGGATAAATAGCTGATGTTAACTCTTAAAACAAGGTATCCCTGAAGACATTTACTGTAACCAGGAGTTACACTGAGTTTTATTAGACCAATTTTGTGTGTTAAAGGAATCCTGTGATACTCCTGTAGTCCCAGGTTTAGTATGCTTTTAAAAGAGATTTCCACACCAGAAGGAATAAACAGAAACAATTCCATGAATATTCCTCTAATTTATTAGTTGGGAAAAAATGAATCACATATTTGATCAAAATGGAAATAATCCAGGCATAGTGATTTTTTGGGGTTTTGTTGTGTTGTTTATGAAAAGTTCAAGGTGAAACAACACAAAACCTGATGACAAAACTATTCATCCTACTTTAATTTAATAAAATTGTCTAATCTAGCTGAGGGCTTCACCAGAGCAAGTTCTTAAACATGGATTTATCAATTTGGAGTCCAAGAGAAGTAGCAAAGCAGAAACATACGTCTCAAACACCTAAAATACATCAGATGTGTTAATTATTTTATATTATCATCTGAATATTATGCCAAACATTTTCAAGGGTGATGGAGTGGGGTTTTCTCAGTTTTAGTTTTGTGTGTGCAACATCCCTTTAAATGAAGAGTGTGGTAGATGGACCTCCTCTGCTACATAACCATTAGACCCCGAATATGTTTTGTGTAATCAAAAGTTCTTTATTCTATGGTTTGCTGGTGGGAGCAGCAC